>NW_026057584.1:41818758-41969804 GCF_023721935.1 Panthera uncia
TATATATATATATATATATATACATATACATATATATGTATGTATATACATATATAAAGGTAAGATACTAAACCTCACTTTTAATCATGGATATACAAATTAAAGTGACCAATATATATATATGTGTGTATATATATACATATATACATATTGTATATATATACACATATGAATGACCAATATATTAAATGACATATATATATATATATATATATATGAAGCTAAGATACTAAGCCTCACGTTTATTCATGGATATACAAATTAAAGTAACCAGAGAACACCATCTTATACCCCCAGACTGGCAAAAGGTAAACATCCTGAAAATACAAAGCATTATTGTAGATGTAGATCTTAGGACCTCTTTACCTAGTCTACAGGAAGGGCCATTTAGTGATACTAAGAAACTTCTACCGATTCCTTTCAGAAAAAAAATCTCCGACATGTGCATATAGAGTTGTACAATATTTACATTATATTTTATATTGGCCCAAAATGGAAACAACTTAAATATTCTACATTGGAGAGGAATGATAAATACATGTGGGGGTATACTCAAACAATAAAAACTATACAAAAGTGAAAATGAACCATCTGAAGCTAAATACACAGATGTGTAAACAAACTTGGAAATTCTCAAGTATCAGTTTAAGCCAAAATTATATTTGTAGAAGAACAGAAATAATACACAGGTACTTATTTCAAATTTTAAAATTTGAAACAAATACTATAAATAGTTGAGAAATCCATACAGGAATATTAAAAAAAAAAAACAAAAAACGCATGACATAAAATTTACCAAAAGAAGGAGAGCTGAATGCTGGATAAAGGATTTTGGTTATACTTCTTTATTGAAATATAACATCCTTTAAAAATTCACTAAGAAAAGGGGCACCTAGGTGACTCAGTCGGTTAAGACTCTTAATATCAGCTTAAGTCATGATCTCACAATTCGTGGGATTGAGCCCCAAATTAGACTCTATGCTATAATGAAGAGTCAGTTTGGGATTCTCTCTGCCCCTCCCCTGCTCATGCTCACTCTCTCAAGATAAATAACCTTAAAAAAAACAACAACATAGAATTCACTAAAAAATATACTTTATGCCAGATTGTACTCTATTCAAAAGTAAAAACATTCAAACTAAAGAAATAATGTGGAAAATGAATCAATTGTTAATATATATCAGCAATTTCTACTATATATATATATATATATATATGGAAACAGAAGCTAGATATCAACAAAGCTTATTTAAAATCATTATAAATTTAATTTAAATCCTAATGATTTTAATTAAAAAAGTAAGTATTTACACAGTAACAAGGTCCTAGAACTTTTTTCAGTTTTAACTAAACCCAACCCTTGATCACATCCCTGTATGGGTAAAGGGCTAGGGATTTTAACTAACTTCACATATGCAATGGGGTCACCACTCCTTCTGGCCACCATGATTCATTTTATCTAAATGAAATAACATATATCTTAAGTCCTTCAAAATATTGCCCGAGATTTTCAATTTGAAATTACAATGACAGGTTTCTGATTTCCAGTTCTATATTTAAGCAATTTAAAAGAAAATCCTAACAACAAGAAAAAAGCTGAATAGACTAAGAAATTAAGAACTTTTCTGGGATGAATAAGAAAAGTGAGGACACAAACCTCTGGCCCTAAGATTAGAGAGTCCAGGAGCATACAAACATTCTATACTTACCAAAGCTGAGACTCACTAGCAGAAACTTCCATGGAAACCAGTACCAGGATAGGAAAACCTGAACTGTAATTGACAATTTGCTGGAGCCTCAGTGTGAAAAACTCTTGAGAGTTAAAAACTCCAAGGGGAACCTACAGTTTTGTGAGATTTACCTCTAGAGTTCCTCAAGGCTCTCACAGTAAGCATCAGAGACAAATCCCCAGTACTTCCCCCAGTGGGAGGGGAAAGGAAACCAATCTGGAATACAAAAAGCAACATTCTTAACAAGGCCTGCCCTCAGGAGAAACTAGTTAAACGTAACCTAGCCTCCTGAGGTATCATCAGAGGCTAACTGACCTGGGGGTGGGGAAATTCTCAAATCCATCCCACTCTAGCCATTCTGTCCTTCCTAAGTGCGAGGGGAATGAGAAACACCTATGAAGTTCACAAGTCACGGGATAGGCTTCTATAAAAGACTGAGATCTAACCATGGGACTTTAGAATGATTCCCATCTCCGTACACCTTACCACCAGAACACCAAGCAACATAAATGCCAAAATAATTACACCTAGGGATACGTTTTCGAACTACAGAAAATCAAAAGTAAAGAAAAATTCCTGAAAGAAACCGAAAGAAAAAAAATACCTTACATATACAGGAACAAAGATAACAATTATATTTTACCTCTCCTTAGAAACCATACAGGCAAGAAAGGAGTGGAAAGACATCTTTCAAATGTTGAGAGAACAAAAGAATCTAGACTTTTGTATACGGAATTATCTTTCAAAAGTGAAGAAGAGATAGACTTTATCAAACAAAAATTGAGAGAATTTATTGCCGGCAGACCTACCTCTCGAGAAATGTTTAGAAACAAGGAAAATAGGCTAGAAACTCATTTTTACATAAGCAAAGGAAAGAGTATTGAAAAGGAATAAATGAAGGTAAAATAACTAATTTTTCTTACTCTTAATTGAACTTACAGATAACAGTTCATTCAAAATAATAGCACTGTATTCAATTATGTATGCTTGTGTACATATCTTATGTGTATATATATGTATATATATATATTTATGTATGCTTCTATATAATGAAATGAATGACAGCAATGATACAAAGGACGTGAGAGAACAATTAGGATTATATTGTTATTATAATGTTCCCATACTACCCATAAGCAGTATAGTGTTATTTGAAAGTGTGCTTAGATTAGTTATGAATGCACAGTGCAAACTCTAAGGCAACCTATATATCTGATGCTAGGAAAGGAGAGAAAATGGAGTCATAGTGTCAATTAAAACCAGAAATTCAGGGAAAATATTGGAAGACAAAAATAGGAATGTAGAACAGATAGAAAAGAGTAATATATATCAACCCAACTATATCAATAATCACATTGAATGTCAATGGTTTTTATGTGCCAATTAAAAGAGATTGTCAGGGTGGATCAAAAACACAACTGAACTATGTTTGTCTGCAAGAAACTCATTTTAAGTATAAAGAAACATATAGACCAACAAGAAATGGATGGAGAAAAATATGCCATGCTAACATTAATCAAATGAAAAGAGTAGCTGTATTAATT
Source organism: Panthera uncia (assembly GCF_023721935.1). NCBI lineage: Eukaryota > Metazoa > Chordata > Mammalia > Carnivora > Felidae > Panthera > Panthera uncia. Next base: position 41,822,033 of record NW_026057584.1, read on the forward strand.
TCTAACAGAGTAGTAGACTTCACAGCAAGTGAAGATATCAGGCATGACCAAGAGCACTACATAATAATAAAGGGGTCTGTTTTCCAAAAAAAGAGTAACAGTTCTTAACATGCATATGCCTAGTGACAGAGCATCAAATTATGTGACACAAAACCTGGTAGAACTGCAAAGAAAAATAGATTAATGCGCTGGCATAGTTGGAGACATCAACACCCCAGAAACGGACAGATCCAGCAGGCAGATAATCAGTAAGGACATCGTTAAACTCAATCAGCAGGATAAAATTGACATCCATGCATTACTTAATCCAACAACAGCAGAATACACCTTCTTCTCAAGCTCACATGCGACACTCATCACAATAGACTCTTTGGGGCCATAGGCCAACACTTTCACAAATTTAAAATAATAGAAATCATACAACATATGCTTTTAGACAGCAATGGAATTTGAATAGATATCAATAATAGAAAATCCTAAAATACCTGGATATTAAAAAACACAGTGCTAAATAGCACATGGGTGAAAGACGAAATCTCAAGAGAAATTTTAAAATACTTTGAAATAAGTGAAAATAAAAACAAATAATTAAAATGTGTGGGATGTGGCAAAAAAAGTGCCTAGGGGAAACTTATAACATTGAATGCATATATTAAAAAAGGATAAAGATCTAAAATGAATAATCTAAGTTTCCACTTCAGGAAACTAGAAATAGAAGAGCTAATTAAATCCAGAGTAAGCAGAAAAATAGAAATAATAATTAGAGCAGAAATCAATGAAATAAAAAGTAGTAGAACACAAGAGAAAAAGTTTTAAAACCACAAACTGTTTGAAAAGATCAATAAAGTCAATAAGGCTCTGGCAAGGTAACTAAAAAAAAAAGAGAAAGGACACAAATTACTAATACCAGAAATGAACCAAAAAAAGGAATACCAATAAAGATCCCATGGGCTTTAAAGGATAATAAAGGAATACTATGAACAACTCTACGCCTTAGTAACCTTGATAAAATGGATCAATTCCTTGAAAGATACAATGTGCCCTATTTCACACAAGAAGAAATAGATCATCTGAGTCAGTGTGTATCTATTAAAGAAATTAAATCTATTGAAGTCAATTGTTTTACTATATAACAACAACGAACAATTAGAATTTAAAATTTAAAACACAATATCATGTAATCACCGCTCAATAAAGTAAAATACTTAGGTGTAAGCCTAATAAAATATGTACAAGATTTATATGTGGAAAACTATAAAACTCTGATGAATTAAATAAAAAAAAAACTAAAATGAAAATATTCATGGAAGAAAAACGTATTGTCAGGATATCAGTTCTTCCCAACTCGTTCTGTAGATTCAATGTAATCCAATTAAAATTCCAGCAAGTAGGGTTTTGATTTGGACATTGACAGATTCTGAAGTTTATATACAGAGGCAGAAGACAGAATAACCAACACAATAATGCAGGAGAGCAGCCAAGTTGGGAGACTGATACTACCTGCCTTCATGTCTTACTACAAAAGCTACAATAATCAAGACATTGTGGTATTGGAAAAAAAAAAAAAAATAGACAGATAAATGGAATGGAATAGAAAGTCCAAAAATAGACCCTTTTAAACTTAGTAAACTAATCTCTTACAAAAAAGCAAAGGCAATAAATGGTGCTGGAACAACTGGATATCCACATGCAAATAATAATAATAATAATAATAATAATAATAAATCTAGACACAAATCTTACACACTTCACAAAAAAATAACTCCAAATGAATCATGGACCTAAATGTAAAATGGAAAGCTATACAACTTCTGGAAGATGACATAGGAGAAAACCTAGATGGTCTTGGGTATTGTAATGTCTTTTTAAACACAGCACCAAAGATGCAACCCATGTAAGAAAGAATGATAAGCTGGACCTCATTAAAATTGAAAACATATGCTCTTCAAAAGACAATGCCAAGAGAATGAGAAAACAAGCCACTGACTGGAAGAAAATATTTGCAAAGACACATCTGATAAAGGTTCATTATCCAAAATATACAAAAAAAAAAAAAAAAGCAAAAAAACAAAAAACAAAAACAAAAGACAAAAACCTCTTAAAATTTAATAAGAAGAAAACAACCCAATTAATAATGGGTCAAAGTCTTTAACAAACACTTTACCAGACAGATATCCAGATGGCAAACATGAAAATATGCTCCCTCAAAGGTCAAATTAAAACAAAGATGAGATTCCACGGCAGGCCTATTAGAAGGGTCTAAATTCAGAACAGTTGCAGCAACAAATGCCAGTGACAAGTCAGAGCGACAGGGACTCTCGCTCATTGCTGCTGAGAGCACAACATAATAAACACATTTTGAAAGACCACTTGATGATCTCCTATAAAACTAAGCATACTCTTACCATATGATCCAGCAGTTATGCTTCTTGGTATTTATCCAAAGAGCTTGAAACTTATGCCCACCCTAAAACCTGCGCACAGTTGTTTATAGCAACTTCATTTACAATTGTAAAGAGTGGGAAGCCATAAGGATGTCCCTCCATAGGTGGATGAATAAATAAACTGTGGTACATCCAGGCAATGGAATATTATTCAGCACAAAGAGAGAGAGACAGAGACAGAGAGGGAAAGCTATCAAGCCATGATCAGACATAAAGAAAACTTAATGTTTCCAATTAGTAAGTGAAAAGGGCAATTGTGCATATTTTTAAAAAAAAGAAGCCAATCCGAGAAGGCTACATACTATAAGATTCCACCTATATGACATTCTAGAAAAAACACAACCATGAAGTCAGCAAAGAAATTAGTTGACAGAAGGTGGGGGTGTAGGAAGGGATGAATAGGTGGAGGATAGAGAATCTTTAAGGCAGTGCAGATATTCTGCAGGACACCATAATGGTGGATGCATGTCATCATATATGTGTCGAAACCCATAGAATGTACAACACCAAGAGTGAACCGTAATTATAAGACAGGCTTGGATGTCAATGCAGGTTCACCCGCTACAACAAATGTAACACTCTGTTTGGGATGTTAATAATGAAAATCATTATGCATGTGTGGAGGCAGGGGATATATGATGAATCTCTGTACCTTCTTCTCAATTTTGCTATTGACCTAAATCTGCTTTTAACAATTCAGGTTTTTTTTTTAATTGCTGTAATAAAAGTAAAAACTTAAAGAAAGGTACATTTCTGAACTGAGTGGTTCAAATTTGGTCTCGCAAAGTCTGAAAATAGCTGTTTTGAAATTAAAGTATGCCTTAGTTTTTATTAGATCAAATTAAAATGATATATGGAAGAAATTTAAAGTATAAGGTCTTAAAATATTTCTGGCTTTTATTAGAGATAAGAATATAAGTTAGCCATGACTTACAACATATATCTGGATACGTATGATAGTCAGCATTTTAGGTCATGATCTTAAATTTTGCAAACAACTCTTGAGAATGTTTTGTGGCTCATGTTAAGATTTTTATTTTCACATTTTCACTCCAAAAGAGGTTAATGTTCACATATTCTTAGGATCTTATCTTTCTATATGATCCTTCTTTTCTAATTATTTTGTGAAATGCAGTGTCTGAATTTTTCACATGCCTATATACATTTATCTCCACATTAAAATTTTAAAAGGACTGAATAATAAAAAAATCCCTCCTGATTAAAAATTTAAAAATTTTAAACATGCATTTTTGTCTGCATTTTTAATCTACTTTCTTTTATATTACTCCCTATGTTCTTCAAAGAATTTATTTTTTTCCTTCTTTAGGAAAGTAATTGTGATGACAGCCATTTTGGAAAGAGTACCATGAATATCTAGGTTTTTGGTGACTAGGGAGTAAATGGATTTTGTCTGTTCTTTTAATTATAGTATAGTAACAATTACAGTGAGTCCAATTCACTTTCCAGGAAACTTAAGCAAAGGTTAATTTTAATGGGAATCTAAATCTTGCCCAATTTTTTAAATTCCCTTGTTCGACTTATGTGTCTCTGCTTAAATTCCTAAGGAAATACTGCCTTTTAACTACTTTATAATACCTTTAAGACTGTTTCTTGAGAAGGCTGCCTGGATTCTAATTTTATGGTTAATTTATTTCTAATATAAACTTCAAAGTTTAGAATATAAGGATCCATTTTCTCCTGATTTGTGTGTTTACTCCTATTAATGATAATAGAAATCTTAATTAGTACTCTGTGATTATATGCACTTGGTCCTGAATTCATTAACAAGTATTTTTTAACATGAATTAGACCAAGAAGATATAAGGATGACAGAGATTTTCAAATTGTTCAAATGTTTGCGGCACAATTTTGAAGTTGAAAAAAAATGAAACTGTAATTCCAGATTATAATAATGTTCAATATTATGCTGGTCATTTACCTTTTTATTTTAGTTCTCTAAAATCAGATTTGAAGTATCGTCTTATAAAAAAGAATGTGCATAAGTGTATTTCATAATTCCATCCAATGTAGGATGTGACAATATGAAGCCGTAATTCTATTTTTCAAGTTGTGTGCACATATTCTTAAAAATATTCCAGAAGCACCTATTATGTTGTCATTGGTATAATTAATTTACTTAAAATACATTTAAGTCACACATATCCCAACAAGTAGATTCCTAAACCAATATATCTTGTTCATTGAATTTAGGTGCACTATTAACTGCTGAAAAAATGTTTTATATATTTTAATTTTGTATATGTGATGACATTTAAGACTGAAAAATACAAGATTGTAGTTTTACCTTCATTTATTTCTTCTCCAACACGCTTTACTTTTTATGTAGCTTCCAGTTTCTTCTGCCTAAAAACTTCTTTTAAGATTTCTTGCAGGACAATGACGATCAAGCTAGAATGTATTATGCAGAGTGAAATCAGTCAATCAGGAAACGACAAATGCCATATGATTTCACTCATATATGGAATCAAGAAACAAAACAGAGGAACATATGGAAAAGTGGAGAGAGAAGAGAGGGAAACAAACCACAAGAGACTTTTAATGATAGAGAACAAACTGGGGGTTGTCAGAGGGAGGTGGGTGGGAGATGGGCTAGATGAGTGATGGGTACTAAGGAGAGCACTTGTGATGAGCACTGGGTGTTGATGAATCACTGAATTCTACTCCTGAAAACCATATTGCAGGGTATGTTAACTAACTAAAATTTAAATTAAATTTAAATTAAAAAAAAAGATTTCTTTTAGAACATGTCTTTGGGCAATGAACTCCCTTAGATTTTGTTTGCCTCAGACAGTATCTATTCTCTTTCCTTTCTGAGGTGTAATTCCACTGAATATAGAATTCTACGTTAATGTTTTTTTTTCTTTTGATACTTAAATATTTCACTCCACTATCTTTTTTGCTTAGATCATTTATAAAAAAACCACTGTGATTCTTATTCGTGATGTTTTATAGATTCATTTTTTTCTTCAGTTTCTTTCAAGAGTTCCTCTTTTTCTTTTTGGTTTTGAAGTTTGAATATGATATTTCTATGTTTGGGGTTTTGTTTGCTTTGTCGGTGCTAAGATTCATCATGTTTCCTCTTCACTTTTGAACACAGTGAAGGTATTGGGTTCTGGGCTGGGTTCTGGTCGGAGGGGGTGGATGGTGGACTTGCCAAGAAAAGCAGGCAGGACTCCAGTGGAGCCTTCTAGATGCACTCTGCTGCTTCAGGTGTGTAGTGGGGAGTCAACCGAGGACCTGCTACAGGGGCAGCAAGTCGAGAGGGGCCCCAGAGAGAGGCATAAATTGCCTAAGTCTTAGCCCACCACACTTTCAAAACAAAGCCCCATCTCATGGGATCAGGAATGAGCTGGCTGGGGCCGTCCTCAGAAGAGAGGCAAGTAGGGGCACCTGGGTGGCTCCATCGGTTAAGCATCCGACTCTTGGTTTGGGCTCAGGTCATGATCTCACGGGTTCCATGTAGGGCTCTTCTCTGCCGGCACCGAACCTGCTTGGGATTCTCTCTCTCCTTCTCCCTCTGCCCCTCCTCCGCTTGTGCACGTGCTCTGTCTCTGTCTCTCTCAAAAATAAATAAAAAAAAAAAAAAAAACATTAAAAAAAGAAGAAGAAAACAAGCAACTGGGAGCCCTATTGCCAGAGAGGACGAGTCTGGTACCAATACACACAGCGGGGACAAACGGGATCTGGCTCTCGTGTCTTTACCAGCATCTCATCGGGAGTGCAGCGTGGGATCCCCCTATGTCCCAGGAGGAAGGCCAGGTGGATGGAGGAAGGCCAGATGGGCAGCCGGGGCCAGGCTCCACAGGCCCGAAGGGCACGGACTTGGACAGGCCTGTGTGGCAGATGCAAACTATAGGCACGCGCCGCGTGATTCTAACAGGCAGGGTGCAATTAGCCCGTCCTGGGGCTGGGCTGTTTAGTTAGAGACCAGATCACTGGCAGGGATCCTGGGGGCCACAGTGCCTCTGTACTCTCCAACACAAAGACACCTGTTCCTCTTCCTGTGAAGCCAGCTCTTGGGTGATGTCAGCGGTCTTGCCACCCGCAGGGCCCCTTCGAAAGACAGAAAACTGACAGCTCTGATGGTCAGAGAGGCCCCTGAGATCCTTACAACAGTAGCGGTCTGACTCTTGCGACCTTGACAGGCCCTGAGAAAATATTTTGTCCCAGAGGAATAAAGCTATCTGGTAAAAATATGTTTTCTACATGTTAAAATAGAAAAACTGGCTTAAAGGACATTCTATATAACATAACTGTGAGCTGTTTTCTTCACAGAAAGGAAAACAAAAGTATGTCTGAGTACCAAACCATTTTTAATAATAGTCCTAAGGACATATATATATATATATATATATATATATGTATATATGTATATAAAACTGTTCTTGCCTTTGGCAAATGGGCACAAATGCAGGGACACTCTACATATAGTGTGAAAGCAGGTGCTAATGATTTCACAATGGTTCACCAACCGTCTGGAACCCCCAAAGATTTATTTCTCTTGAAACTTCATTGAATAAAGTTTATTAAACCTGGTAAACCTGCCTGTCTCTAGAGTGCTTTTATAAGATGCTTGAAAAATTCTTTGATTGTATTTTAAAACTGTATTTGAAGAATGAAGAAAACAAGCTAGTAAAATATGAAAATGGGTAACCCACTCTGAGGGCATAGGAGCGTAATAAGAACAAAACCTGAGCCACCATTGACCTAAGGGATTAAAAGCACAGTTGCAGGTCAGGAAATAAATATTCTATACTTGTAATGGTTTAAGGGCTCTTTAATAATTATGACCTGAATCAAAGATGTAACAATCAACAAATCAATCCACTCACAATATTTAAAGTTCCTATAACCCATTAGTGAAAGATTTATGTACACACAGGCACACATGTACGGTGGAATCTATAACCAGTTCAGAGTATAAAGAGAAAAATGTTATAAATATTAGATCTGACTAGAAACTATCCTTAATTCCTCTGGTTCCATTTAGAAATATGATCAAATGTGCAAAAAGAAAAATGAGTGAAATTTATTTGACTGAATTTTATCCTCAACATGAAGCAGATGTTTAAGTTGGATATTGTCTGGCTTTTTTTTTTTCCTGTGACAAATGAGAGAACAGCTCTTGTGGGAAATCCATTTCCAAAATGCATTCATGAGGGCTTTACCCAAGTGCAAGGAAAGAAGATGAAGTGACAAGTCAATTTCAATATAATATAGGTTTGAAAGGATTTTTTCACCTTGAGTAATTATGAGACTAATTTCCAATGCTCAATCTATTTCTTGGCCTAGAACACCTTGTGATTACATGTTAAAATTAAAGAAAATATTTTTAGGAGTACAATATTTGAAGACCTGATTTTGAATGAGTAACTTAAGGATATTCATGCTCAAAGTCAAAACCTGATTTATACTGAGAGAGAAACCATATTTACATTTCACTGTAGGTAGGCAAATTGCTTCAAGTTCACTATTTTCAAAAAAACTAGCTAAATTGTATTTAGAAAATTATTTAATTCTACCAGCCTTTTCTGCATATACGTAAGTAGAATTGTTAATGCTTAGCTGGTTTAGTTGACGTGATAAGTAATGGAAGTGCTGGTAGAGACTTAGCACCTTTCTAAAAAGGATTTTGTCCTTTTTTGTACTGTCACTTAACAGTATGGCCATGTCCCATTCTCAAAGAAAATATCTCTACGTCTATGATTCTCAAAGGCTATAATTTCTCTCTCCAAGCACAAAATTCCGTCCTTTCTCTCCGTGTCTTTTATTACCATTGTAGTTGTCCTTTGGTGCTTGCTTTATTTGATCTCAGTTCGCAAAAGAGTGTTAAACATCAATTAGTAAGTGTCAGTCACTGGGCAGGCAGGCGTTGACAAACATCGAACATAAAAGAAAAGTGAAAGAACTCAGTGCCAGAATTAGATGAGCTCACAGTTCCCTTAAATATAAGCAATTATTGTGTGTCCGCTATACTAGAATAAGAAGTAATAATCATAAGCAAGTTAAATAACTTGTAAGGAGAATATAATATAAAAATGTGTTCAATTATATTTTTTATCTCCCCACTTTTATACCCACAGAAACACCTGCTGATATACACACAAGCCAACCGATTTCCTAGTATCTCAAATTATTGCCGTCTTGCCTTCCAAAGCAGCCTTCAGTATCCTTGAAGCATCTCATTTCCTCACCTCTTTCTAGTCATGTAGTTTACCCCAGATTATTTTATTCTTTATGACCATTCACTTTTTTTTAATTTTTTTAACGTTCATTTATTTTTGAGACAGAGAGAGACAGACCATGAACGGGGGAGGGTCAGAGAGAGAGGAAGACACAGAATCTGAAACAGGCTCCAGGCTCTGAGCCATCAGCACAGAGCCTGATGCGGGGTTTGAACTCAGGAACCGAGAGGTCATGATCTGAGCCGAAGTCGGACGCTTGACCAACTGAGCCACCCAGGTGCCCCTATGACCATTCACTTTAATGACACTTTGATTACAAACGTCAATCCCTTCATCCTTCTGGATGAGACTTGGTGTTCAAAATGATAATATTTATACCATTCAGTAGATGGGTAATTTACTTTCCAAGTATTATATGACCATAAAATAGGGAATGGATATAAAACATGTGGCATATAGTCAGATTTCGGTATTATTATTATTAATGTTAGTATTAATACTATCTAGGTATTTCAATCATAGGGGCAGCACAATCATTCTGAAATATATATGCTAATAAAAACACAATAAGATCATGTTTTCCTTTTATATTAAATGTTTATTGTCCACTTGTTCATCTACTTTTTTCTTATCTCTCAGTAAATCATTACAGATGTGACCATGTATGTGGTCTACTTACCTAACATTTTAACACTATTGTACATTTTCCACAAGGACAATTTCTAGAAAGAAAATGTAAAGTTGCAGGAATACTAATGTTCTGGGGGTTTGGCACTTCTCCCAGAAGTGCTGCAAATAAACACCTGAATACTTTCTCCTTCAGAACCAGTAGGTTTAAATAGAATTCGGTTTAGGTTTTTGAATTGTGACATATGTTAGTCCCAATGAGAGTCTCTGCATGAAAGGAATGTTAGCAGAATTTCAACATGTATTATCAAGGTAACTTGCCACTTTGCAATAAATCTGCTATAAACATTCTGACCATTGGGAGTTTAAACCTATAGAAAAGCATTCAACAAACTATAGTGTAATGATCTGAGAGCAACCGTAATGCATTAAGGGGTCAATAACACCAAACATATTTTCATAATTCACATTCAGATATGATATTATATATAATATTATGATTACATAATAAAATTTTTATATTGAAACATTTTCATTTACCAGTACTCTTTATTTGCAAGTTGTATCAAATAATAAAATTTATTTGCAAATTATTGTAGTTTAAAATGCACTTGAAATTAAAATTTTGATGAATGTTCAGTAAAGCTTTCTGTATCCTTATCAAGTGTTGGCAATCAGTTTTTATATTTGTTAAATACATTTTAAATATAGAGAGTGATAGAAGACTATTTTGGGCCACTCAAGTGCTCCTTGAGAGATATTGTAATTGAGCAGTAGTGAACGCTCAAGAATAAGTTATCAACTGTCCATAATGTTAACCTCAGTAAAGCCTGTCTTAAAATCACACCTCAGGAAGGCTAATCCACTTTGCAAAAAGGAACCAGTGAAAACTTTTACTTACATTTATCTATTTAAATTAACATATGTATCATTGCTTCCATTTCAATGAAATTTCATCTCTTAAGGTCTCAATATTTAACAGTCATAGAGATACTTTAATGTGCAGAGAACTAACAAGAAAGCCTAAACATCTATCTCTGTCTTAATGCACAGGATAGGGGTGGCTTAGGTTCAAAGCTTTAGTCCTCTCTGCTTCCCCCCTCAAACAAAAGGGTCAGGGGAGGAAGTAGGGAGAAATAGGAGGAAGGGAGAAAATAAAGGGAGAGAAGAAAGACAAAATCTGAGAGAAAACCTGGTCAATTTTGGGAGGTGTGTTGCCTTTCGCTGGCCCCAGATTTAAATAAATACACAGACACAATCACAAACACTGATCTCTTAAAACTAATGATGATCTGCCATGATCAAGACACTGTGTTTGATGTTACTGTTATTCTTTCTTTCCCATAGGAGAGCTCCTAATTGGAGCTTTCATGGAGGAGAAGCAGTTACTAGACATGTGTCTCTTTCCTCCCTCCCTGGAGTCCACAGGAGTATGAGTCAGATGCCATAGCTTTTTTAAGCCAGACTAGGTGGTAATTTAAATGAGATCGCTTTGATATCACTATTATAACTTGTCCAAAATTACAAAATAACATTACGAAGTAAGTTGTATAACCTGTGTGGTTTCCATTTTATGGTGGTGAGGGTGGGGGAGAAATTAACATACACGGCAAAGGATGCAATGATACGTATGCTAATTTAAATAAATAAATGTTAGTTAAAGTTTTCACTGGTTGCTTTTTGCAAAGTGGATTAGCCTTCCAGGGGTGTGATTTTAATACAGGCATTACTGGGGTTACCAGTAAGGGTAGTAGATAACTTATTCTTGAGCTTTCGATACTGCACAATTAAAATATCTTTCAAGGAGCACCTGGGTGGCTCAGTGGGTTAAGCGTCTAACTCGATTTTGGTTCAGGTCATGATCTCACAGTTTGTGGTATTGAGCCCCATGTGGGGTTCTGCATCGACAGCGCTAACCTGTTTGAGATTCTCTTTCCCTCTCTCTCTATCCCTCCCCTCCTCACGCTCTCTCTCAAAATAAATGAACATTTTTTTTAATTAAGAAATAAAATAAAATAAATATTTTTTTTCAAATTAGGTACTTTAACAAGGAAGAAGGTTATCATAAATTGGAGATGGCAGAAGACACTGTTCCAAAATGGGATGTTGTTTAACCTTTCAGTAACCCTAAGAATTAGTTACAAGCATTGTTTCCATTTCAACATAAGGAAATGGAAGCAAAAAAAAAAAAAAAATTAGAAAGTATCCTTATTCTAATGACTATGGAGGCAACATGGATAAAGTATCCCTTTGAAAAACAACCAGATGAAGGAAAATATCTCAGATCTCAAGTTTCATCATATTTATTATTATTAGCATTATTATTATTATTATTACTATTATTATTATTATTTACAGCGTTTTTCCGTGAAATTTTTATGAGGAGCAGTGGACTCTCCAAGTTTGGCAACTCTTATCTACAAAGTTTTTTTTTATAGTTAATAGAAATAATCCTGTAATAAATGCAATTCAGGCAAAATGTACCTACAAGGAAATTTGAACTTATTTAACTGAAATTATAAAATTGTTCTTAAATGAAATTGAGCTTATTTATCTAAGTCATAAAATGAATTCACTCACTTCAGACATGGAAAATAAAAGTGTTCTTTTATCTCGAGTCACAATGCAAATATACACCTACCCATATATCCCTAATGGGTATATATTCGTAAATATATTCATAAAATATAGCCATATTCATAAAATATATCCATATTCATAAATATATTCATAAAATATATCCATCCATATGCTTACATTTCTGTTACAAATATTTCCAACATAATCCACATTCAAAGTTCTTTATTTTAGTATCCAGGGAGTAAAATACGTGGGCCAAACCCCATCCTGCTCATTTACACAGGAGGGAATCTGCTCCTGAAAAATTGTCCAACTTCATCCCCCGCACCACTCTCACCAGGGGTGATGGGTCATCCAAAGACTTGCGTGTGCTCCTAGAAAGATGAATTCTCCCTTTGCCTCAACCCGGTCCCTTACAGATGGAAGAGATGATCCCTGGGAAGACCAGCACCATGTACACCCCACCCCAAATCCCCTGCCTGGCCACTCCAAAGTGTTTTTGCAAATTTTTGACACAGAAGCCTACTAGATGAATAAAAGAATATGAATAGCAAAATCACAGAAGATGAAATTAAAGGTTTTGACTATTGACACATAATCAGCACTTTTCTCATATTTATTTTCATTTTCCTCACTGATTGTTCCCCTTAACCTTTGTAATTTAGTTTCTCTTTTCAGTATGCTACCCAAAATGTTGTATTGAAGGTCACTGAAAACCTTCTGAACATTAAATTCTAACTTTTCCTAGATCTCTTGATCTTCCCTAAATTTAACGTTATGATTATACCTCTGTAATTTTTCCTCTCTGGACATTTGTTACACAGTATTTTCCTATTGCTAGTAAATTATCTCTTTCTCTTTTTTTATCCTCTACCCTCCTCTTACTCAGGAATCTGATTTATTTTGCCAATTTTACCAATCTCTATCTATAGTAATTTATTACATACCATTATCTCTAGAACTGAACTCTTTCGAAAAGGTCAATCACAAATGAAATTCCAACTCTCTTCTGGTGTCAGTATGTAAATATCCTAGTCATTTCACTCTTAACAAATGAAAAAAAAAAAAGAGAGAGTGAGAGAAAGAGACAAAAGTCATTCTGTATATAGTGTGTGTAGTATAAATAGCTGGAATTTGGATGATGGCTATATTGAAGCTCCCTGTACTATTCTTGCAATTTGTCTATGAATTCAAAATGATATCAATATAAAAATTTACCAAAACAAGCAAATATCTCTCACATATTAGTAATTTTTCATACTTCTCACAGTCTGGATTTGAAGTTACATTTAAGAGCCAAGGGTCTAACATTAGATTCTTTTAAATCCTGGTTGTTCCATTTACAACTAATGTGATTTTTGACTGTCTGTTAAACCTCTCTAAATTGTATTCTCTCTGCAAGATAGGAGCAATGTTTATTTTGTAGGATTATTGTGATGATTAAGGAAGACAACCCATATAAAATGGCCAGTAGTAAGAACAGAAGAATCAGCTTATAGTTATTAGTATTGCTATTTCTCCTTGTACCTTCATAACGAAACAATTGCCACACTTACGAATTCTATCTCAGAAACACCATGTTCCTTCCCTTGATCTATTCACATTGCACGGTTTTACTTTGTGATTATTACTGCAGATTTTTATCATGCCCTACTTCTAGACCAGGTTATTTATAGCTGCTAGATTAATAGGCATATGCTACAATTCAAATTGTGCATTTTCTTTGGCTGTTGAGCCTTTATTATGAGCCCCATTACTTCCCAGATTATGTCAAGGGCCTCGGCTTGACACCTGAAGTCTTCCAAAATATGGCCCCAATATACATACTTTCTTCTATTATTATCTTCCATTACTCCCTACAACTGTCTAAGAGTACATTCAGACTACTTGAGATTCTACATGTATGCCTTGCACTCTCCTGCTTCTGCACCATTGTTATGTTGTGCTGGACCCATCTTTTGGCTTAACTCCTCTCCTCACTTAGGTGTCCTCTGTCCAAATCTTTCTTACAGATGTTAAATAAGGTCACATTAAGGCAATTGCTATACAAGAAAAAAGACACAAAATGTCAGTAGTTTAACACAATAGTTTATTCATCTTCATGGTAAGCCTCCCAATAGGTGCCCCAGGTTGGAAGGCAGCTCTCCTATACAAGGAAATTCAGGGACCCAGTCTCCTTTTAGTCATATGGTTCTGCCATTTTCAATTCATGACTTCCTCATCTGTATCAAGTCAGTGGAGAGGAAAGGAATGTGAGGGTTTTATGGACTGTTATGCCCAGAATTCGTGATCCCCAAAGACCACCAGGGAGCCGAGTCCGATGCAAGAGCAAAAGAACCTTTATTCGAGCTAGCTCGAGCTCAATCCCCTACCTGCACCGACGCAGCGGTGAGATACCAGGGAGAGAGAGCGAGTTTCAAAAGCACAAAGGTTTTATAGGGAGGTTACTCAAGGGGAGGAGGCGAGGTCTGAGGTTTCTGTGATTTTCCCGGAAAAGGGGTCATGTCGGGGACATAGTCACTCAAGGTGGAGAACACAGAACAAGATGGAGTCGGCCGGCATAGGCCCGCCCTTTCATTCCCCCCTTGTCATGTAACTTACGGACCCAATCATGGGACCGGCTGCATTTATGGTGACAAGGGGAACAGAGTTTGGAGGTTTACGCTAAGTTCTGGGAAGCATGTGTCCCTGGGGTGGCTCTGGGAGGTCTGATTAAGTATTGTCCCTGAGCTGGTATCTATGATCTGCCAGGTGATGTTTTGGGGGACGTGGGGACTCCCGGCAGCATGAGCAATGACAAGCAGAGTTAACAGAGTTACCAATATTAGGTGGGTCGAATGCGCTGTAGCTTGAGCTTGAGCTTGAGCGGGTTGTGTTGGTCCCCCATCGCGTGACGAAGTCCTTCCGGATCGAGGAGGGGTCCGCTGGCCGAACGTGGGTGTGATGGACCCAGGTCGCGATGCCGTCTACTTTGAGAGCGGTGGGGGTTGTCAGCACTACAATGTAGGGTCCCTTCCAGCGAGGCTTGAGAGTCTCTCGGTGGTGCCTCTTGACATAGACCCAGTCTCCCGGCTTGTACTGATGAGGTGTTGGGGTCGGGCCAGCCTCGTAGATGGCACGGAGGCGCGGCCAAATGTCCTCGTGCGCCCTCTGGAGCCCTCTCAAGGAAAGAAAAAGTTCTTGATCTTTAAACTCTGCAAGAAGTTCAGCTCGAAGGCTGGGAATAACAGGGGGTGGCCTGCCAAACATGATCTCGTAGGGAGTAAAACCCAGAGTGTAAGGAATGTTTCTAACCCGGTAAAGGGCGTACGGTAGGAGAGTCACCCAGTCCCCGCCAGTCTCCATGGTTAATTTGGTAAGGGTCTCTTTTAGGGTTCTATTCATTCTTTCTACCTGTCCTGAGCTCTGGGGCCTATAAGCACAATGTAATTTCCAGTTTGCCCCCATCGCCTTGGCTACTGCCTGTGTTACCTGCGAGATAAAAGCTGGTCCATTGTCTGATCCTACCATGGCAGGAAAACCATACCTGGGTAAGATGTCTTCTAGTAGCTTCTTAGCCACCATCTGAGCCGTTTCATGCTTGGTTGGGTATGCCTCCACCCAGCCAGAGAAGGTGTCTGTAAATACTAAAAGATATTTATAACCATACTTTCCTGGTTTGACTTCAGTGAAGTCGACTTCCCATTGGGCTCCCGGTCTGGTGCCTCTGAGCCTGGTTCCTTTTTTATTTGATGTGGCTCTCGCGTTGGTGAGTTGGCAGGTCTTGCAGGCAGATACAACTTGCTCTATTTTGGTGTCCTGTTGGTGAATCTTGATTCCGGCATGTCGGATTAAGTCTTTTAATTTTCGGGCCCCCATGTGAGTAGACTGATGCATGTGCTCTAATATTGAGACTCCGAGCCCGTCTGGCAGCACAAGCTCCTTGTTAGGTGTATACCACCATCCCTTTATCTCCTGGACCATGGGGAGTTTCTTGATCTGCTGTAACTCCTCCTGGGAGTATTTGGGCTGGTCTGGTAAAACTGGGTCTCCCGGGTCCAGTAGTTGTATGGTCATGGTGGGGACTGGAGTAAGGGCTACTGCCTTGGCTGCCTGGTCAGCCTTTCGATTACCTCTAGCTACTGGGTTATCAGCTTTTTGGTGCCCTTGGCAGTGGATAATGGCTAGCGTGGCAGGAAGCCATAGGGCGGTAAGCAGGTTAAGTATCTCCTGCTTATTTTTTATAGTCCGTCCTTCTGCCGTCAGTAACCCCATCTCCTGATAAATTGCCCCATGAATATGAGCTGTGGCAAATGCATAACGGCTGTCTGTGTAGATGTTAAGTCGTTTTCCAGCTCCCAGCATCAGCGCCTTGGTGAGGGCTATGAGCTCTGCTCGCTGGGCTGACGTTCCGGAGGGTAGAGCCTCCGCTCATACGGTGTCCGTTTCGGTGACCACCGCTGCACCCGCATACCTGTGTCCATCTCGCACAAAGCTGCTGCCATCAGTGAACCAAGTAGCCTCGGCATGGGGGAGGGGCTGGTTGGTCAGGTCCATCCGGAATCCATGTACTTGTTCCAGGATTCCCGCACAGTCATGTAGTGGAGCACCTAGGTCAGGGTCGGGCAGCAGGGTTGCAGGATTGAGGGCTGCACTGGGGTGGAACCGCACTCGTGGAGGGTTGAGTAGGAGGCTCTGGTAATGAGTCATACGTGTGTTGCTCATCCATCTATCCGGAGGCTGTTTCAGGACCCCTTCAATGGCGTGTGGGGTCGTGATCCAGATCTCCTGTCCTAGGGTCAGTTTGTCTGCATCCTTGACTAGGAGTGCTGTCGCCGCAATAATTCTTAGGCATGGCGGCCAGCCGGCAGCCACTGGGTCTAGTTTCTTAGACAGGTAAGCCACTGGGCGGTTCCAGGGGCCTAAGGCTTGAGTTAGAACCCCTTTTGCTATTCCCTTATGTTCGTCTACAAAGAGGTGGAAGGGTTTCGTAATGTCTGGTAGGCCCAGGGCTGGGGCACTTAGGAGGGCCTTTTTTTAACCGATTAAAGGCAATTTCTTCTTTTTCAGTCCATTTAAATGTTTTCCCCTCTTTGGTAGCTTCATCTAGGGGCCTGGTGATCTCAGCAAAACCTGGAACCCAGAGGCGGCAGTAGCCGGCTGATCCTAGGAATTCCCTCACTTCTCTTCGGGAAGTGGGAGTAGGGATCTTTAGGACAGTTTCTTTTCTGGCATCTGATAACTGCCGCTGTCCTCCCTCCAGGATATATCCCAGGTAACTTACCCTCTCCCTGCATATCTGAGCCTTCTTCGTGGATGCCCGGTACCCTAAAGCCCCCAGGGTAGCCAGCAGGTCCTGGGTCCCTCATTCACAGTCTTTGGCCGTGTCGGCAGCAATCAGGATGTCATTTACGTACTGTAGGAGGGTGAGGCCAGGGTGCTCCCTTCTGTACTCACCCAGGTCCTCGTGTAGTGCCTCGTCGAAGATGGTGGGTGAATTTTTGAATCCCTGAGGTAGCCGTGTCCAGGTGAGTTGCCCACTGTAGCCCTCCTCCGGATCATGCCACTCAAAGACGAACAGGGGTTGGCTCTGGGGTGCCAACGGCAGACTGAAGAAGGCGTCCTTTAAATCTAGTACAGTATACCAGACCCTGGAGGGCGCCAAGGAGCTCAAGAGAGTATATGGGTTGGGAACAGTTGGGTGTATGTCCGCGACCCTCTTATTTACTTCCCGGAGGTCTTGTACCGGTCGGTAGTCATTTGTGTGAGGCTTTTTGACCGGCAGTAAGGGGGTGTTCCAGGCAGACTGGCAAGGAACTAGTACCCCTAGGCTTCGTAGTCTCCGGATGTGTGGCTGGATCCCCTTCCGGGCCTCCTGAGACATGGGGTATTGTTTGATCCTTACCGGACTCTCTCCTGGCTTGAGCTCTACCAGGACTGGGGTCCTATGAGCGGCTAGTCCCATCCCCCCCCCCCAGTCTCTGCCCAAACCGAGGGGAATTCTTGTAGCCATCTGTCTATATTATCCTCTCTCGGGAGCGCCTCCTGGTGGAGGAGCTATTCATCCTCCAGTTTCATGGTCAGTACCTGGATGGGGTGGCCCTTGCCATCAGTGACCTGAGGCCCCCCTTGTCTGAAAGTTATCTGAGTTCCAATCTTGGTCAGTAAGTCCCATCCTAACAGCGGGTAGGGGCATTCTGGTATTACCATAAAGGAGTGGGATACCCGGCCCGTTCCCAAATCTACTGTTCTTCGGGTAGTCCATGAATACTGGCTCATACCAGTTGCCCCTTGTACCCAGGACTTCTTGCTGGCTAATTTTCCTTGTGGGGTGTGGAGGACCGAATGTTGTGCTCCGGTGTCGACAAGGAAGTCAACAGGGGTTCCCTCCACTTTAAGAGTTACCCTGGGTTCGGGGAGAGGGTCCGAACCCCGACTCCCCTAATCACTTAGTTCATCTAGCTCTAGGACTTTTACTCTATCAGTCTTGCTTCCTTTCCCGCCGGCCCTTTTCAGACAATCTCGGGCCCAATGCCCTATCTCCTTGCAGTATGCGCACTGATCCTTCTGCAGCCTCTGCTTCCCCCCCTTGGTGGTTCTTTTACCTTTTCTTGCGTCGTCTGCCAGCTGCCGGAGACGGCGGTCTTGTTCCTCAGGGGAGTCAGCAGTGGTAGCTAGTAGTATTCTGGCCAGGTCTCGAGTCTGCTTACTGCTGGCAGCCGCCATGGCGCGAGCCTGCTTGTCCTCAGGAGGCTCCCGGTTATTATATACCTTTTCGGCTACCACCAGTAAGTCCTGCAGACTTTTTTCTCCTAGTCTATCTATTTTCTGTAATTTTCTCCTAATGTCTATGGCCGATTGGTTTACAAAGGCCATGATAACAGCTGCCTTGCTTTCCGGAGCCTCTGGATCCATGGGGGTATAGGTACGGAATGCCTCCATGATCCGTTCTAAAAAGGCAGCCAGAGATTCATCTTTTCCCTGTTGTACATTTCCTACCTTGGCCAAATTGGTTGGCTTTCTAGCAGCCATTCGGAGACCCCCCATTAGAGTCTGGCGGTAGACCCAGAGCCTCTCCTTACCTTCTGCCGTGTTGAAATCCCACTGGGGCCGAGTTAAGGGGAAGGAGGCATCTATCTGAGTCTGGTTGGTGGTGGGACTCCCGTCTGCACCCGGAACTAGTTTTCGGGCCCCATTGAGGATTCTTTCTTTTTCTTCAGTCGTGAACAGGACCTGCAAAAGCTGCTGGCAATCGTCCCACGTGGGCTGATGGGTAAAAAGAACAGAGTCTAATAAATCAATAAGCCCTGCCGGTTTCTCGGAAAACTTAGGATTCTGAGCTTTCCAATTGTAGAGGTCACTAGTGGCGAAAGGCCAATAGTGATGGGGCTGATTCCCCTCCGCGTCTGGGGGTCCGGTGGCTCACAGGGGCAGAATAGTGGAGTCAGTGGCGGAGGCGGATTGCTCCCTCTGAGCCCTTTGTCTGGTGAAGGGCGGGCTTCCCACTGGAGCCTTTCCGCCTCCCGCTCTCAGAACAGCGTCTGCCTCCCCCGGAGGGGGAGGATGGCGTTCTTCCAGCATCCTAGAGGGGTTATACGAGGGAGGAAAAATTAATTCTTCTTCAGTACCCCCCTGTAAGACAGGGTAGAGGGGTGCTGAAGGCTGGATAAGACTTTTCTTCTTCTTTGTCCCCTGCAAAGCAAGAATGGGTTTTGGCTCCGGAGGGAGCGGGGCTAGGAAGGGCTTAAGCCAAGAGGGTGGGTCTTCTACAAGGTCCTGCCAAGTGATAATGTAAGGGAGCTGATCAAGATGGCCCGTCTTAGGCCGAGAGATGATACTCCTGACTCGGTGGATGGTAGGGAGGTCGAAGGTCCCCTCTGGTGGCCATCCGACATTGAAAGTTGGCCACTCGCTAGAACAAAAAAACTGCCACCGACCCTTTCGGACTTCCACACTGAGGTTGTTAGCTGTTCCCCTCACATCCTTAAAGTGATCAATCATAATACTTAAAGGAGTAGTCTGAGTCTGTCCCAGTAGGTCCACAGAACAAAACAGAGAAACACAAAAACAGACAAACAGAGGGCCCCTAGAAAATCTTCCAACTCCATGGAAGCAAAACTGAAAGCTAGCTTAGACATTTGAGGGGATTCCACGTCCCTCCAAAACCGATGAGGGGATTCCACGTCCCTCCAAAACCGATGAGGGGATTCCACATCCCTCCAAAGACGACGGCCTCACGCCGACCAGCGGGAGCGACCCGCCTCGTCTCAGACCTTTGAGGGGATTCCACGTCCCTCCAGAAGGGAGAATCGGAACGTCTTCCGAAACTCCCGGCCCGTGGTCCTCCAGTGCGTCCACTTAGACCGCGTCGGGCACTACCAGAATTCCAGAAATGAGCTCACACAGAAAAGACAGAACAAACAGACAGACACTAACCGTGGCCAGTCAGGCTCTCCGGGTCGGGGGTCCCTCGGGGGTCTTGGGGATCCTGGGCCGAGCCCCCAAATGTTATGGCCAGAATTCGTGATCCCCAAAGACCACCAGGGAGCCGAGTCCGATGCAAAAGCAAAAGAACCTTTATTCGAGCTAGCTCCAGCTCAATCCTCTACCTGCACCGACGCAGTGGTGAGATACCAGGGAGAGAGAGCGAGTTTCAAAAGCACAAAGGTTTTATAGGGGTCTAGGGGCAGTTGGTGAGGTAATGGCTGTGGCCTCAGCCGATTGGCTGGGGAAGGGTCGTGGCCTCGGCCGATTGGCTGGGGAAGGGTCGGAGTCCTGTTACGCAGGTCGCTGGGCGTGTTTTGATCAGGAAGTTGGAATGGGTGAGCGGGAGGTTACTCAAGGGGAGGAGGCGCGGTCTGAGGTTTCTGTGATTTTCCCGGAAAAGGGGTCATGTCGGGGACATAGTCACTCAAGGTGGAGAACACAGAACAAGATGGAGTCGGCCGGCGTAGGCCTGCCCTTTCATGGACCAGACCTGGAGTTGTACCTTATCATTTTTTTCCTCTCATTTCATTGTCAACAACTCAGTTACATGGTTACACTTGGTTTCAATAGAGACTGACAGTATAACCTGGCCACGTACCTACCAAGAGGAACAACAAGTCTTAGTAAATACACTTTGCCACACTAAATTCTGGGTACATTTCAAATATTCCCTCTTCTGTGAAGTTCTTCCTATACCTCCCAAGCAGATGTCAGGTGTGATACACAATATATAGGTAGGAGCATAGCAATACATTTACATTTCTAAGTTTGAAATTAGTTATTACAAGATGTTACTGGTGAAATTTTTGCATTAAATTGTTGTTAAAGGAGATTGTAAAACAAGACCATGCATGCTCCTTATGTTTTTTTTTTTTTAATGGAACAGAATATGTATTCACCTGTATAGAACAGAATATGCACCAGATGGCAAAAGGATGAGTTAATCAATCTCTTAAAGTCCCTCATGACCTTCTAATTCTAATGATTTAAATGCTTTTGAAAAGATATTTCCAAGTGTCAGTTATTTTCTATTGTGGCAACGTACACAACTTGCATCAGGTTTTTAAGCTTTCCAAATGTCAATGCAAATGGAATTTCCATAGACTAGATGTTTGTAACCAATGTTCACATTGTTTGACTGAATTTAAAGGAATTAAATAAAATTGAAGAGCATGCTTACTCTCTGTGTATCTTCTCATGGAGAAGTAAACTCTATTGCAATTTAATAATCAAAGTCTTATTACCCAGATTTTGAAATTATGCAATGGAAGCCATCTGTATTACAAACTCATTCAGAAAATGTAGGATATAATGGGCCTTACCAGACAATGCTGCACTTGGTGTTTTTACTAGCTCTACAGATAGCTTTCTCCAGATGTTGCCAGGCAACAACAGCTCATATAAAGAGATTTCTTGTTCATAAACTAAACCTCGTTGGTAATACAATGAGACTCGAGATTTTTACCACTTGTACAGGTGGAATTACAAGTGATATAACTTCACTTATAATCTCAAAGGAAAGAATCAATGCATAGATTTTTATTAAAAAAAAAAAAAAGACAGTTACCCTAGTAGAGAGGTCTGTAATCAAAATGATAGCCATCGCATTAATCAGATGCATGCGTCTGCACCAAGGGACAAAATGGGAGACTTCCGGAAGAATTGTTTAAAATATATAAATAATACAGCATATGAATAGGAAAGTAATAGGAGACAAATTGATGTAACGGCCCTAGTGAAGAATGATCAGACTTACAGTTACAATTGAATAAGAGTAGTCTATGCTAAAGGATGCATGGCCTGACAGGATTTTGCATTTGGGCAGAGTACAGACAGGTGAAATTTGGAGTACAGATAAAGGAAATACAATATAAAATATAGAAAGAGCAATCTGTACTTCTTCATAGTTTGGGCAATGGCAGCAGTGAATACAATCATTTCTTAAATGATCTCTAGCAAAAATTAAAATAATAAACCTTTCCTATTCTTTGTCTCTGTCCATCTGTCTGTCTCTCTCTCTCTGTGTAGGTGTATGTGCATGTTTTGCTTCCATGGACAGAGGAAAACTGGGAATACTTTATTTTGTATATTTCTAGTTATAGGAAAATGTAACATCTCCTTGTTAGATAAAGAACCGCAGAAGGAAATAGGTCATTTGGGAGGAGAAAATCGGGTTGTTTTTGAGTGTGGGCCCAATACAAATATAACATGTTGAATAGGACTCTAAATAAAAAAAATAAATAAAATATTTATCATAACTACTGTGTATTTACATTTTTTAATTTTTTGGTATGTTTAAGCACTTTCTGAATATTTTATTATCCAGACGCCAGTTCATTCATATCCTGCCTTTCATCTTTTCATATGCACGCAATTTCAAATGCAACTATCTTCACCCCACGTCTGCCTATAAACTTATTTTTCTCAATTATAATCAATTCTCTGTTATCTGGCTTAGCAGGGAACTGTCATGGTCTCATGATTTATATTTTCTGGTTCTAAATCTACATCATACATGGATTACTAATTTTCAAAGTGCAGGACTATAAAAATTACTATTAAAATGGTGCTAAGATAAATTACACTTTTTATAGTGTATAGAATTTTCCAGTTTACCTAATTGAATAATCACTTATTAAAAAATTCAGTTGTATATGGCAATAATTTAGCGTGTTTAGAGTTCCTGCCTTTTTCCCCAGGAAGCACATAGTACATTGATTTTATATCATAAAATTCAAAATAGAGCAAGAATTACAAATACAAAAAGTATATGTACTCAGTGTAGAAAAAGACCCATTTTCCGAAAAGATTTGTCACAATGGCGTCCTTTACATGGTTGCAAAATCAAATCCTGTTGTCAGTCTTTCGTGTGGAAGACTCCATAATATTTTATGGTATTCTTTGAGTTTTGTTGTTTCTTAGTTTTATTTCCACCTATTCACAAACGTCTTTTGAAGACAATGAGTAGGCAGATTTTTTTTTTTTCTTTTGAGAGAGAAAGAGAGAGAGCAGAGGAGGGGCAGAGAGAGAGGGAGACAGAGGACTCGAAGCGCACTGCATGCTGACAGCAGAGAGCCTGATGCAGGGTTCGAACTCACGAATCATGATATCATGACCGGAGCTCAAGTTCCACCAACTGATCCACCCAGGCGTCCCTAGATATTTTTTTTAATCTTACTGAGGTATGTATTTTACTTTTCCAAACTTCAAAACAGGTGTGTTACTTCACTAGAGAGCCTAACTTCAAAACTGACCTCTCAACATGTATCTCTCCGTGCTGCATGGTTGTTACAGTTTAATACCTGAATCCATATAATCCACAGTGTCACCTAGCAAAGTATTTATTTTTATCCTGATTTGGTAGCTCAAGGGGGAGACTTATATTACAAAGATTATGGGATGAATTATTTGTGCATTTTCAGTCTATTTGAGACGTCCCCTCCCAATAGGAAGAAGTAGCTAGTATTTGACAAACCTTCTGATGAGAACATGTAAAGAGGTACATAAAGTACAGGGAGAGGGAGAGAGAGAAAGAGAATGAGATTGAGAGATAGGAAGAAAAGCAGGACTTGACGCACCAAGATCCTGGAGACACAGTACGTATGTATTTCCTACTGCCGTTGTAACAAACTAGCACAATTCTAGTCACTTAAAATAACACAGATGTGCTATCTTCCTGTCCTGGCAAGAAGTCTAAACTGGGTCTTATGCAGTTAAAATCAAGGTGTTGGCCAAGCTGCATTCCTTCTGGAAGCTCTGGGGGAAAATCCATTTCCTTGCCTTTTCCAGCTTTCAGAGGCCATTCACATTCCTTGAGTAGTGATGTCTTTCAGCAGTCACATCACTTGACCTCTGATTCTTTTTTTTTTTTTTAATTTTTTTTTCAACTTTTTTTTTATTTATTTTTTTTGGGACAGAGAGAGACAGAGCATGAACGGGGGAGGGGCAGAGAGAGAGGGAGACACAGAATCGGAAACAGGCTCCAGGCTCTGAGCCATCAGCCCAGAGCCTGACGCGGGTCTCGAACTCACGGACTGCGAGATCGTGACCTGGCTGAAGTCGGACGCTTAACCGACTGCGCCACCCAGGCGCCCCCACTTGACCTCTGATTCTATCTTCACATCCCCTTCTCTCACTGACACCACTGCCCTCCTTCTCTTGAGAACACGTGTGATTCCATTGAGCCCAACCAGATAGTCTAAAATCATCTCTCCATCTCAGGATCCTTAATTTGTTCATATTTGCAAGTCTTTTTTGCCAAATGAGGAAACATATTCACAGATGTCAGGAAGTAAGAAATGGACATCTTTGGGTAACCATTATCTTTATTTGCCAAATGTGTATTTTCTTTGGCGTGGTGTCTCTGGAGATCGTTTTCCTATAATTCAATTGGGTAATTTGGTTTCTTACTGTTGAATACATTTGTATTATTTAGGCTGCTAAGCCTGTGGTAACTTTCACGCAACAATGGAAAACTAATATAAAAAACATAAGCAGAGAGTGTAACACTCTCAGGGTGTTGTAGAAAAAAATAGATTTGAATGGAGTGAGCCTTGGAACAAATCAAGAATGACACCAGAAAATTATCCCCTAGAAGTAAGAGTGAACCCTAAGTAGACCAGCAGTTACTAGATCAGGATTATGAGTGAATAAATTATCTGACTACAATAAGAAAACTAAATCTTTCTGGAAGAAAATAACATTATAAGAATCTCTAGAATTTCTATATTCAATATCCATCATTCAACTAGGAAGATGTTGAAAATTAGACCAATCTCATCAATATTTACACTTTTGATGTGTATCTTTCAACAATTTTACATAGGCTCATTTAATCATATGCAAATTTATATAGACAGTGTATAGGATTAGCTTTTCTATGTTTAAAAACAAGAAATATAATAACTTGTTTTAGTTTTTTAGCACAGATGAATTGCTGCTCATGTACATATAGAAGCAGCAGTCCAGGGTTACATCTAATATAATTAAGCTGCCATGTTGTGAGCTGACCTATGGAGATATCGATGTGGCAAGTAAGGGAGTGTAGACTCCAGCCAAAAGTTAGTAGGGAACTGAGACGCTCAGTCCAAAGGCTTAAAGAATCTGAATCCTCCGAGGAGCCCCACACAAGCTTGGAAGCAGATTTTCCCCCCAGTGAGCCTTGAGTTCACTTCAGTCTGGCTGATAACTTGTGAGAGACGCTGAGCTGTAAATCTCAACAATGCTGCACTCAGACTCCTGACCCACAAAAACTGTGGGATAATAGATATTATTGTTTTAAAGCACTAAGTTTAGAAGTAATTATTACTCTGCAATTGTAATTAATATTAAAATCAGGGGAAAAAACATGTCATTTTGTTTTTAAATAAAATATGGATCGTTCTAGCTGCCTTCATTTAATTGTCTATAAACTCCTACTCAAAGGATGAAACCCGACTCCTACAGTCTTCCATCCATTTACTTAATTGTTCATTTTCAGTATACACATAAAAGAGTATCAGAATTTTTCACCTACATCTCTGTCAGGTACAACTTTGTCAATTAGATTTTTTATGGTGCTTATGTATAGTTTCTTTGGTCTTTAGTTTTACAAATTCCAGTCAATTTCAAGGTTACTTTGATCAGCAAATTCCCCCCTAATCTTGTTCAATGAGATTATTTCACGTATTTGTGGTGTATTCTGCATTTCATTCTTGGACTCCCCCAACTCCCTAAATGATTATTGTATTTTTTAAAAAATTTTAAGGTTTATTTATTTTTGAAAGAGAGAATGCACCAGTGGGGGAAGAAGGCAGAGAGACGAGAGAGAGAAAGAGGGAGAGAGAATCCCAAGCAGGCTCCACACTGTCAGTGCAGAGCCTGATGTGGGGCTTGAACCCACAAACCATGAGATCATGACCTAGGCCAAAACCAAGTTGGACGCTAACCCACTGAGCCACCCAGGAACCCCTAAATGATCGTTTTAAATGTATGCATAACTTAAGTTTACCTTTGTGCTATAAAGCTCAATGATTTCTGACAAATATGTCACATACATTAGAGGATTGTTTCACATTCTAAATATCTCCTGTGTTTCACCTACTCAAGCTTCCCTCCCATTCCACTGATCATCTGACAATGGTTGACATTTTTATAGTTGGTATTAGTTTTAGCATAAGAGACTGTTAAAAACTGAGAACAAACTGAGGGTTGATGGGGGGTGGGAGGGAGGGCAGGGTGGGAGGGAGGGCAGGGTGGGTGATGGGTATTGAGGAGGGCACCTTTTGGGATGAGCACTGGGTGTTGTATGGAAACCAATTTGACAGTAAATTTCATATATTAAAAAATAAAAAAAAATTAAAAAAAAATATAGTTGGTATTAGTTTTGCCTTTTTAAGAATGTCATATTATTGAATCACTGATCATTTATCAGACTAATATTTCACTTAACGCTATGCATTGAGGCTCATCCATGTCTTTCTGCAGCTTAAGCATTTCTTTTTATCACTGAATAATACTCTATTGTGTGGATGAATCACAATGTGTTTATCCATTCGCCTATTGAAAGACATCTTGGTTACTTTAAATTTTGGGTCATGATGAATAAAGCTGCTATACATATTTCTGTGCAGATATTTGTCCGGACATAAACTTTCAAATGCATCGAGTAAACATCTAAAAGTGGGATTGCTGGATCATATGGTAAGATTACCTTCAACATTGCATGAAACTGCCAAACTATGTTCCAAAATGACTACGATTTTGCATGGCCACCAGCAATGGTTGGAGGTTCCTTTTGTGCTACATCCTTACCAACATTTTGTAATATCACATTTGGGATTAGAGCCATTATATTGTGGTAGTATCTCATCGTCTTAACTTATATTTCCTAATGAGGCATGGTGTTTAGCATTCTTTCATATGCTTATCTGCCATTTGTATATCTTCCTAGCTGAAGTGCCTTTTTGGTCTTTTTGCACAAGTTTTTATTTTGAGCTGTTGGTGTTTTATTCTTGAGTTTTACGAGTTCTTTTTATATTTTGGATAGAAGCCCTTTATCAGATATGTGTTCTGAAATATTTTCTACTTGTCTGTGGCTTGTCTTCCTTCTTTTATCAGAATCTTTCAAGGAACAGAAGATTTAATTTTAATAAAGTCCAACATATCAACTATTTCTTTCATCAGTCATGCTTTTAGTCCTGCATTTTACATTTAAGTCTATCATCCATTTTGGGGTAGTATTGATGAAAGATATAATATCTGTTTCTAGGCTTTTTTTTCATGGGGACATCTAATTGTTTCAGTGCTATTTATTGAAAAGGCTATACTTCCACCACTTCATTTGCTCATTTGTCAAAAATTAATTGATTATCTTTTTGTAGGTCTGTTTCTGCGCTCTCTAGTATGTTCTTTTGATCTGCGTGTCTATAATTTTGCCAGTACCATACTCTCTTCATTAGGCAGCTGGCTAATTGTGTAACGGAGTCCTCCAACTTTATTCTCCTTCTTCAGTATTGCATTGGCTATTCTAGGTTTTTTCACCCATAAACTTTAGAAACAGTTTATTGATATCTACATAATTTCTTGCTAGGATTTTGGTTGGAACTGTGTAACATCTATATATAAAATTTGAAAAAAAAATGGTATTTTAACAATACTGAATCTTCTATTCCATGAATATAGAACCTCTCTCCACTTATCCAAATGTTTGTTGGTTTCTCCCATCAGAATTTTCAAGTTTCCCACATGCACAAATTACTTTTTAGATTTCAGTTTTTGTGTGAGTGCTGCCATATGTGGTCTGTAGATAGATGATAGATAGATAGATAGATAGATAGATTTCAAAATCCAGTTGTTCATTGCTAGTTTGGGGACCCTTCCACTATAACGCAAGAAGTGTCACATTTTCAAATTTCATCATATCTCATTTCTCAGACTGACCCTCCTGCCTCCTTCTTATATGATCCTTTGTGATTGCATTGGGCCCAGCCAGACAATCCAGGGTCATTTTCTCATCTTAAAATCCTTAATTTAACCACATCTTCAATGATTTTTTGAATTTATTTTTTTTTTATCAAACAAAGTAAAGCAATTGGTAGCAGGGACTAGGATATAGACAGCACTAAGCAACCATTATTCTATAAAATCTTGCTTCCTGTGACCTTGCTATATTTCTTTATTAGTTCTTAGAGGTTTTTGCCAATCCTTTGTGATTTTGTTCATAGACATCATGTTATATATAAAGGAAGACTAGAGTGTGTTGGACAGAACGGGTACAGATGCATGTATATAAGCACATCTGATAATCCAACAGATGTAGATAAACATAAGGAAAAGTGGACTTTTCGATAATGGTTCTGGAGTATTAGGTATCTATGAGTTTTCTACAGCTGCCATAATGAATGACCAAAGACTTATAGCTTAATACAGAAGAAATGTATTCTCTTACAGAAGAGGTTGGCAGGGCCATACTCACTTTAAAGGCTCTAAAAGACGATCCTTTTCTCCTCCAGTTTCTGCTGGTTCCAGGTGTTCTTTGGTTATGGCAACACAACTCCAGTCTCTGTCTTTGTCTTCACATGGTTTCCCCCTTTGTGTGTCTTCTCTTTTCTCTTCTCCTATAAAGACACATCATTAAATTTAAGGATCAGACTTATTCAGAATGATCTCCTCTCTAGATCCTTAACTTAATTATATGTGCACAGACCCTTTTTTCTAAATAAGGTAACATTCATAGATTCTAGGGGTTAGGACTTGCATCTATATTGGGGAGGCGATGAGGCACACAATTCAACTCACTACACTATCTGTGTAGAAAAGAAAATAATCGCTTATCTTGCACTATGCTCCAGGTAGATGAATTACTTAGGTGAAAATTACTTTAAAACTTCAGATATGATTTCTTAGATAATATTCAAAAAAGTATAAAAATAATAAATAATAAATAAAATATTGAAAATTATTTAAATTAATAATCACATGCCTTAAAGGACAACATAAAAAAGTGAAAAAATAACGTCATTACCCATAATATGTTGAAAAATACAACACATCAATAGGAAAAAGTTAAGCCACTAAAATATTAATACACAAAATTTAAAATGGATTTCTGAAACAGAAACATATACAAATGGACCATAAACATATTAAATATGTTCAAATTTATTAGTAACCAGCAAGGTAAAAATTAATGCCACAATGCAGTATCATGTGTGCTCATTATATTTGCAAAATAAAAATTCTGAAAATGTCAAGTATTGTTAGACTACAGGACAGTGTAAATAATTTGCAAGTATTGTTAGCAGGTGTGGAAATTTATGCGCTCTCTTTGGAGAAAATTCTGGCATCACCGACAAATGAGGTAAGGTATCTTTATATTTATTTATATTTTCCTTTTCATATGCAGTAGTGGTAAAAGTTGCCATGGGAAAGAAATACCTAAAAAGAAATCAACTGTCAACAGTACAGTTGCACCCTGATAGGAAAAAAGAAGAAGGCAGCTCTGTTTCTGCATATTAAACTGCAGACATGTTTCAAAACCTAAGGCATCCCATTATGAGAATAGTATTTATACGTGTATTTATACGTATATTTATACACAAAATTTAGTTTGTAGGTGAACTCAGCCCAGGTGTGACATATACAGCATGTCCTAAGAACATATACATTAAATTTTGTAACGAAGATTGTGCACATCTATCACTAAATTCCATTCCGTTTCTTCCCCAAGTTCTTCTGCTTCCATATCTACCAGTAGTTCAGATTATTAAAAATATTTGAGACAATGTGCGTTTTTCAATTTTTATCTCTGGGTTGAAGAGAAGAGAAAAGCTAACTTCATATTCAGTAAAACAAAATCAAATCCTCCTGATCAAATCAGAGTACATATAATGTCAATAACAAAGCCATTGGAGCATGAACAAAATAAAAATAGCCGGTAAATAACTAAGAACAGGTACTAAACACATATTTGCAATCAATGTGCAAAAGGTAAAGTTAAGAATCCAGAAAAAGTATGTTATGAAATAGGTTTTTAATAATTTATTGATGTAGAATAATTAAGAAATATTAAGTTCAATATACAAGAGGTATAAAAAATGAAAGGAGAGCTTGAAGATCCAATTGAATAGACCAATAAGTATCATCAACAAATAAATTAAAACCAGGAATGAATAGAGTAGGCACTACCAGAAAGCAAGCTATTTTTAAAGAAAAATAACTTAGATAATCATAATTAATATGCTGGCTAGAGAGAGCGGTGGGTGTGATGGGTGAAATGGGTGAAGGGCATTAAGGAGGGCATTTGTTGGGATAAGCACCAGGTGTCCTTTGTACATGATGAATCACTAAATACTACTCCTGAAACCAATATTACTCTGTATGTTAACTAACTGGAATTAAGATAAAAACTTGAAACTAAAGGAAAAAAAGATAAAGATTAGAGCAATTATAAGGGTCCTTAAAATGTGAGATAAAAAGCCGTGTAGCATATAGAAAGTTTGATGGCTCTAAACTTGAGAATAACAAAAGTTAATAAAACTCAGAAAATTGAGAAAATGTAAATTTAATTCTAGAAGATTTTAGCTGGAAAAAAATAGATATTTCAGAAAATTTTGATTTAGAAAATTCTTAAATGAGTCACATAATTTCATTAATCTATTGGACTTTAAAATTAAAGACATTAATTCTTCAATCATCATGACCAAAAAAGTCAGTGACTTAATAAGGAAAAAGTAAACATGACCTCAAAATGACCAACAGCATTATTAATGACAGAAGACAGTGGAGGAATCTTCAAAGTTCAGAGAAAAATCCTGTCCCAAATACAACACAACAAGCGAGATTTGTTGGCAGATGTAAAGGCAACAAGCAAATAGAAATTTCCAAACATGAAAGAATTAGTATAATAAAAACTCTTGACATAATGTGATATCTTTAAACGTATGTGCTTTCTGATGATGAAAAATAAAGAAATGAGAAATGGAAAAGCAGGTAACTGGTCAATGGTGATTACTAATTCATTTTGAAAAGATCATGGATGCTAAACATCTATGAGAATTATGGAAGACAAAATACAAATATAAGAACCTTAGACAATATATAACAACCTATAGAACCAACAAGCAAAGAATTAAGGCTAATGTTACAGGAGAAAAGGAAATGACTTTAAAAGTCCTCAGATTTCATAGCATAGAGTTACTTAATTCTCCTTTAAAGTATTTACTCTATTTTAATGTCATCTCTATATTTTCTACTTGCATTTTCCTCTTTCTCTCCATCATGCATCCTACAAGGAATGCATCATACATAGACAAATAAAGATTTCTGCAAACATGCTTATCCAATATTAATGGTGCTCATGTGTGAAAAGCAGTTTTTGTATTATGTTTTTAAATATACTCTGCTGGCTTTTTTGAAAACTTCATTATTGGAATGTATATTTAAAAAAAGAGAGATTGTTTAAAAAATAAAGACAAAAGGCAAAGGCTAGTAAAAATATATTGATAATGGCTAAGTCCATCTAGTGGCAATAAATGGTTATTTTCCTTTTTTCTTGAATTTACGTATCTCTGTGAATAATAATAATAATAATAGTAATAATAAATGTAAAAGGAAAAACTAAACAATACTATGTTCTCCCTTTTTTAAAAACTCTGTTTTTTGCAAATCTCAGGTGATTATATTAAAATCCATTGTTGGTGTCCCATGCAGAATCCATACATTTTAAGAGGAATTAGAATATCACTTCATTCAGTGCAAATAAGACAGTCCAGTGAGGCTGTAATTTGGGAGCTGGCATGTCTTTTTGTAAGTCTTACAAGAGACTTCATAGATCACTATGTAAACATAAAGATGAGTTTTTTCTCTCATGTGGTTTATGCAACACTGCTTTTTAATATGAAGGAAAGTAATCTCTTGTTATGTGTATTTATATATTTCCTCCTTGTATGATATTCCCAGGACTCAGTTTTGCTTTAATTTTATACCACAAAATATTTAAATATTTATTGGAATAAAATTACTTTCAATTTTTATGAACACATCAAGGTGGAAAATGTAATTCAGAGTAAGAGAAGAAATACTCTCTAACATCCTATTTTATTAATTGATTAAATGCTGAGGGGTTTTTTTTGTTTGTTTTTTTTCTGTGAATAAAGGAACTCTGCAGGAAACACAAGACCAGGAATGGGATATCCCTATGCCATATAAAAAATTCATTGTGAATTAGAACTTTAGAAAGATTTAAAATTATTTTACATAGTGAACATTGACATTCTGAGCTACCTCATTCTTTTTAAATCCAGATTCTTAACAGCCTGTAGCAGCATTTCAGAAGCACTACAATTTCTGCCAATAATCTTTCACCAAAAAATAATTTCAGTCAGCATTATCACTCAATGTAACCAACAGAAACCAGAAATCCACTTGAAATGTCCTTCAAATAGCTAGAAGATGAATTCAAGGGGATATGAAATGTAAAACTCAGAAGATGAGGCCTGACTTTGATACTTACTTGGTCTGATAAAGTAATTTTGTCTCCATATAGATCTCACTGTATAAGAAAAAGGAGGGGGTAAGGAAGCTGTAATGTGTCACCTTATCTAAATAAGGTACCTGTCATTTCTGGAATTCTGTTTAAACGATGATAGATGTTCTTATCAACAAAACCTCTTTTCTCCCTAGAAAACAGGACTTTTAAAGGTAAAATAGTACAGGTAAACTATATTTTCTTGCTGGAGATGCTATGAACAACGGAAACAAGCCCCTTGGTTAAAGATAGAGGGAAAGGTAACCACTCCCCACCGTGAGCCCAACAAGGGGACATTTTCCTTTAATGTGAGAGTCACACGGATTTATCATTTTTTTTACCCTCATATGTTGTGTTATCTTTAACATTTTTCACTATTTTCTTTTTTGATACATTTGGTCTATGTGATTCTGTCATTTGTAATTCAAAATATATATTTTGTCTTCATCCTCCTTTCTGGCACAGAGCTTCTAAAACACGGTATTTCCTAAGTGATAAAAGCAGTAAAGATGTTTTTGTTATCTTAATGAGGTGACTTTTAGCAAAACACCTAAGGGTCTGGCTGATTGCCAAGCTTATCCATGTGTTTAGAGAGTTGGAACTCCCAGTTCAGCACCCCCTCACCTCCAGGGAAGGGAGATGGTCTGGAGATTAAGAATCATCACCAATGGCCAGTGATTTAATCAGTTGTGCTTTTGTAATGAAGCTTCTATAACACTGAAAAAGACTGGGTGTGGGGAGCTTCCCGGACGTGAACACGTGGAGGTACTGGGAGAGCGGGCACTCTGGGAGACACGCTGGAAGCTCCCTGCCATTTCCTCATATCTTTCTCTATGCCTCGGTTCCATCTGGCTATTCCTGAGTTATATTCTTTTAAAATAAACAGGTGCACTAGTAAGTGAATTGTTTCTCAGTTCTAAGAGCCACTCCAGGAAATTTCTTCCCAAGGAAGGAGAGGGTTGTGGAAATCTCTGTTTTACAGCTACTTGCTCAGAAGGACAGGTAACAACCTGGACTAGAAGCTGGTGTCTGAACTGGTGGGACCACCATCTTGTACGGCTGAGCCCTCAACCTGTGGAGTCTGATACTGTCTCTGGGTCGGTAGTGTCAGAATGGAGTTAATTCCCAATTACACCCTACTTGTTTCCAAGGATTAGTTGGTGTTGTTTGGGAAGCCCCCTACAATATACACATGTTGCAATTGGATCCAGGAACCCAAAGAGTCTACTTTTTCTGCTCTCACAGAATTTGGAGTGTTTATTTTATTTTGGAAAAATATGCTAGGCAAGTTATAAAATTAGTATTCTTTCACCTGGCTAGAGCTGGACAGAAATGGAGGAAGTTTTGTAAAGCAACAGTTAAACATATTGGGAGATCTGTTTTGTCCTGTTTTATTTTGTTTCTTCTCCAGCTACATCTTTTTCTGGTAACATAATCCTAGACAAATTCTGAGTTAGAGATCCACTTCTCCAGCCACATTCTCTCTCTCTCTCTCTCTCCCCTTCTTTTCTTTTGCCTTTTTAAGTTTTTATTCTAATTGTAGTCAATCCCATTCTTTTATAGTGATAATCAAAGTATGGGCAAGTGATCCCCGGTTGCCAGTCTTAATTCCTCACCTTCTTGACTCTATCATGTTTGAAGGCTCATATACAAGACAAGCCAGGCCAGATAGCTGCCCCTTCTGATTTTTCAAAATTGGAACATAAATCAGGGGCCAGGGAAGTCGGCAAGTAATATAAGCCCATAGTTGTTGGTGGCCACAATTGTATTAAAATATAAATCCTGCCTGAACAAGTGGAAGACAGATTTTGGTTGCTTGCAACTAGGTGACTCACGATTAATACATGTATAAAGAAAATTAGATTGCTGATGCCTCCCTTTGGGTAAGTATGTGGAGCAAAGGCAGACAAATATACTTGGTAAAGTAAAACATGGAGACAATTTTTTTTCCTATGTAAAATAGCCATGTGAATGGAGTAAATATAGAGATACCAGCTTCAAAGATGTAAAATATTTTAATAACGTGAGCTAATATCTACCTTATTTTTTTCCATATGTAAAAATGACCTTTGAAATGTATTTCCATTTCTTTTGAAGTATGTAACATTAAAATCATTGCTTTTGTCTGCATAGTTTAATGATTAATTAGTAATGTGGAATAGGATAGATTTACTTAGTGTTCTTAATAAGAGGCATAACAGTGGGCACTGATATATTGAAAACAGCAAAAAGGGCAATATAATTAGTGTAACTATATGCTAAGTATCTAGAATGCATTTACACATTTTGGATTCTAATGTGATTTAAATTTTAGTATTTAAATGCTTTCTCACTTCAGCTACAGCCTTTAAAGTATGTGTGTGTGTCTGTGTGTGTGTGTATCACATGACATGGCACAAAAACTTACATGTAAAAATAATTTTCAATGAAACCTCTTCTTTCATGCTATGCAGATTACTTATGATAAATTTGCATTTCTTTTTCAATGACAAAACTAGATATGTAAGTTACATCTTAAATATTATGCCATGAGTGTTTTAGAGAGATTCAAGAATACAATCTCATATCTATTTCTGCTGTAACTAGCCTAATTATATTATTATTATTTTTCCTTCTTTTCTCACTTTTTCTCATTAGCTATGTTGTCTTTTATTCCTTCTTCTTCCTCTTCTTCCACTTTTCCCTCTTCCTCCTTCCTTCTCCTATTTTTCTTCTCCACTGCCTCCTCCCTCTCCATCATTTTCCTCTTCTCCTCTTTCTCTTTTTCTTTCTTCTTCTTCTTCTTCTTCTCTCTCACTCTCACTCTCAAATTGAATTTATAATTTTTTTTCAGTTTTTACTTAAATTCAGTTAGTCAACATACAGTGTAATATTAGTTTCAGGTGTACAATAGAGTGATTCAATGCTGTACACAACACCCAGTGCTCATAACAAGCACCCTCTTTAATCCCCAACACCTATCCCCTCTGGTTACCATCAGTTTGTAAGTTTATAATTTTTAAATTTCTGCTTGAATTTCCATTTTCCTAACATAGTGGACGTTTCTCTCTTACTTACTCCATCAGTTTTCTTAGAACTTTATTCAAATAATTACCTTCAGAGAAATCTGGCTAAAAGATTTATGAATTTTGGGTTGATCTTTGTAACAGAACAAATGGCCCCTTACCTTTCATTAACACATTAATGTCTAATATTCTATAATTCAACTCACTGGAGATGAAACGCACTGAAATGATTAGTTGTGGCATTATTATTATTTGCATTACTCATTTGAGAAATGATGGGAAGTGATAATCACGTTTAAAAGAGCTGCAGAAATCATGTGATGCAAAGTTACCTATAATAGCATTTCAGTACAAATTTCACACAAATGAAATATAATTAAAAAATGTTAAGACCTTATTCAAAAAGGTAAAAATGATAAGTTAAATTTAATTAAACAATGTATTTTATTGATACAATATGTCTGAAGTAATTTCTACCTAAAATGAGTGTAACAATAGCTAAAAAAGATTTGTGTGTGTGTATGGCTACAAAACAGCTCAGCAGTAATCTAAATAATTTGTAAATATGAATTCATAAATATACTTCTAGTAAAAATAATGATAAATAAAAACCTTACACGGCTCATACTTGTCATATTTGACCAATTACATATTGAGAGGTGGTACAGCCTAATGATTAAGAACTTGGTGTCTAAAGCTAAATTTCCTGCACTCAAATCCCACCTCCTGGGTTTTACTAGCTGTTTGGTGCACATAGGTAGGCATCAATTTTCTTTCTTTGAAATCAAAATTATTAAAAGCACTCAATTCATAGGTCATTATTATAGATATATAGAAACATATGTCTTTTTCCTCTTGTTTATTCTTTCCTCTCAGATTAATATTGAAAATGTTGTACAAACAGTCTGTTTTGTCTGCCCTACCAAGTACAGAAGATTCTAACAGGTCCTTGAAAGTTCAAAGAAATAATTTGGTCAAATCTTGTTTGTACTCTGGCTCTGGGAAAGAAAGACATTGTCGATTCTACGGACAGTTTGTTCAGCTACTTTCTGTGCTAGAATAAAACATAGCTGGTGTTTGTGTTTAATGAGATGATTTGTCTTATTTCAAAGCCCATGTGCTGTAACTTTAAAACTATATTCAAAGCCTTCTTGGGCTACCAAAGAGAAGAGATGGATGAGAGTGAGGAGAAAATTTCCTTATCTCTGTTGTTGACATTTTAAGTATTCTGCATGTGGTAGCTTTTAGAATATGACATTTTGATGTTCATTTAGCTATTTGAAATGTCAATTAGGAAATCAGAAATTGTAGCAAATCATGTTATTTAACTTTAATTATAATCCTCACTCTCTCAACTGATAACATCTTAGACTAGAATATTCCTTAAAATATAAAGAGGGAAATATTTTTTATTCTAATCCACCCTTCGAATTCCCAACTCGTCAATCTTTGGGAAGTGGAATGATTTGTAAGAGTGTCACCTAAGTTAGGAACAGAAAAAGACTAAGAAAATTACATTTGGGGTACCATGACAACTAAGATGAGCATTCCTAGAAGAATCATCTTAAATATTACTTCTCAAAAAGTAATTGTGTAGGTAAAACATTACTTCTCCACAGGAAGATTAATTCTGTTCCTATTTGTAATTCAGATTTATTCTAAAATATAAGGCCAACGGCCACCAATCAGGGCAAAAATCGGAGATAAAAGGCTGAGAGTGGTGTTAGTAGTTTAAAAAATTCCTTTATAAATGACAGTATGTGCAAGAAAAAGGCAAAAAAAAAAAGATCAAAGATTATTCTTGGTCACATTTCACTGGGCTCTTTGATATCCCTTGCCCTGGCATTAAAGGATAATCTACTCCAAAGAATTTCAGAACATTTTTAAGAAACTGAAAACCATCTTCTGAAGCAACAGTGAATCTTAGACTGGCAAAGTGTTATTTCATTATTGGAAGTATATCTACTTCATGTGAGTAAAACCTCATTCCATTCATTTATTTAATTTGCAAAGGAGATATCACAAATATAGATTTTTAAGTGTATTTTCAGAACAGCTTGTGAATAGCTCTTAAAATCTGGGATCCTAGCTACTCTTTGTTATATAAAGTGACAATAATTAATATGTATCAACAGAAAGGAAAAATCAATGGAAAGGAAAAGTGCTGATTATGTAAAGCAATGGGAAGCCAAATAAAATAATATTTTTATTTCCACACAGTTGGCATAAAAAGACTAGTTCCAGTTTTTTGAAAAATTATGGGCTACTTTTGATTTTCTCTCTAGAGACATTCACCTCAGCTTAGGCATCTAAAATTTATATAAAATTTCAAGGCACTCACAGTTCATCTATGGGCTGTAGGATAAAAATACTTGCTCTATTAAAATGAGGTAAAGAAAGGTGTGTTTGTAACTTCATTAGGGAAGATGAATGAGCCCAATTCTTTGACGACCAAATGTTGTGACTATATAAAGCTAAATTCATTGTAGTTTGTACTTTGTAACGTTTCAGTTGATATATAATAGAGCAATTAATACATCAAACTTCTAAGACCTTTTGTGAGAGAGAAAATATTTAGACTCATCATAAAACTGCGGTTGCTAACATTTGCTATAATTTGCCTTCATTTAGTGGGAATCAGGACAAAACTGCCATATGACAGATTTTTAATGGACAGATTCCTTTCAGATGGATATATACATTCTTTTTATTTTAATCCTCTTATATAAAATTATCTGGCATATCATTTGAGGGTAATGTTATTGCTAATATAAGGCCTCCTGCCCAGAAATGTATAAATTTTTATAGAGAACCATAAGTTTCTTTTTTCTTTGTATTATAGTGTGGCAATCTGAGAATGTTGTGCTAATAGAAAGTAATACATTTACTTGGTCTTCTATAGTCATCAGAACTTTTATTAAGTGTATCATAATAAAAAGTGTAGCTTTAAAAAAATTTTTTAACGTTTATTCATTCTTGAGAGACAGAGACAGAGCACGAGTGGGGGAGAGGCAGAGAGAGAGAGAGAGAGAGAGAGACAGAGTGTGAGCAGGGGAGGGGCAGAGAGAGAGTGAGACACAGAATCCTAAGCAAGCTTCAGGCTCTGAGCTGTCAGCACAGAGCCCCATGCGGGGCTTGAACTCACAGACCGTGAGATCATGACCTGAGCCGAAGTCGGACGCTTACCCGAATGAGCCACCCAGACGCCCCTAAAAAGTGTAGCTTTAAAATCAGTTATGGTAATTTTTAATGCAGCCCCATCAGATATTTAATGTCCAATGTTGATTTTTTCCTCTGAACCCAGGATTCTAGCAGTATAATAGCCTGTATTCTATGCCCTTAGGTAAAAATATAACTTGGCAAATTCACAGAGATTACATCAGTGACACCTATCACATTGGACCAGAGCTAAAAGTTTATCTTCGAAACCCTCTTACTCTGTGTTTCTCAACCTTCTTCATCACTCTTGCTATTTCCTGTCTGTGCAGTAGTCAAGGGCCCACGGACACCAATGCCATCAATTTCTACCTGGATGAACATGTAAATGTTACATCAACTCTTTGAGAATCAGTCTGCTCTGTAATGCCTGGTTATTATGAAGATAAGATGAGACCATGTAAGGGAAAGAGTGACTCCAATATACCCATGGCTAGAATTATGTTTTTGTTGGAAGAAATTGTCAGTTAATAAAATATAAAGATTAGAACTCCTACAGGATTCTTTACTTTTGAACAGAAGCCCAAGACCAAAGGGATGAAGCTTCAGGAAGAAATCATTGTAGTACTGAGGTGTTGCTATAAGGTGCCTTCTGTGTCTTTCAAACTCTATCCCTGTTTGGTCCACTTTTCCAAAGGCTTGTTTCAGAGTTGGGTCCAAGTAAATACTGGATAAAGTGTTTATAAAAATAACTTAATAAAACATATTAATTTGAGGAACTTTTTCTCAGGTTCAAAATACTTCTTGGTCTACTCATTGACAGTGCTTAAAACTGCATCATTTGAGGAAAGGAGAAAACCACATTTTAGAAAAATATCAACTTACAAAAAGCACAAAAAGTGAAACATATTTAACATATTGCATTAAGTTTACAGAACAGAGTTTCAAAGAAGTAAAGGAGAGGTAATTTAATATAAATGTATTAAAAATATATAGGCATTAATAAATTTCACACCATTGTAACAGTGGACAACTATTGTGCTCATTGGCCATGGCTGGGTAAACTTTGCTTTCCAAAAATCTAATTCCTACTTTTTAAAATAATCCTAATAAGTGTACTGGTTGTTCCAAGTAACTCTGGAAGATATGTGTATATATATATATATATATATATATATATATGTATGTATATATGTATATGTATATATGTATATGTATATATGTATATATGTATATATGTATATATATGTATATGTATATATGTATATATATACATGTATATACATGTATATATATGTATATGTGTGTATATATATATATGAATATATATATATGTATATATATATATATTCAGGTAACATACGGAAAGATGCATGTGAAATTAGATACCATCTGTAAATAACAGATTAAAGAATATCAGAAAGCCATGAGAAAGATCTCAGATTTTCAGTGGAATCTTACCTATAAAACTTCAACTAAGTGGTTTAGTATTTTAAATTTGTCAAGGCATTAAATCTTGCAATGCTAGGTCATAGATGGTATTAAACACTTTAGCCTATCCTATAATAAAAATGATGCAAAAAGATTCAAGAGAGGTATATTAAAACAAAAATATATATTTGGTACATATATATATTCACCTGTGCAATCTCATTTCTAATACCTTTTCAGTAACTCTGTGAAACAGAAAAGGCAACAGCTCGTGAGGCATATTTTCAATCATCTTGAAATGCCCTTTACCCTAGTAATTTGCTTTCTAGCTCTGCATGCATTTTAAATGACTACTTTGCTAATATGTGAAAGATGTTAAAAAGTAAAATGAACATATCATGCACTAAAGAAGAATGTGATGAGAAATTGAGGTCATTCAAATTATTGGTAAGAGGCTTATAACTCATGATGATGATCATGGCAATGAAAAGATGGCAAGGAAACTGGCAAGCAACCGTGAGCAAGTTGATTGTATAAGAATGATGTCATCTCCTTGATTGGGCAGCATAGACCCTGTGGAAGCACTTGTCACTGCTATAAGTGACATTTCCCAATGTCAAGTCACAACATAAACCAATCATAAATCATTGTAACAGCAAGTGGCCAGTAATGGCAAATTGAGAAATATGAATAAGGTTCTTATTGTTCCCAGATTTTTTCTAAATCCATCCTTTTTGGTCTTTAAGTACACAATTCACATTTTCAGAATGTTATAATTG
This sequence comes from Panthera uncia, assembly GCF_023721935.1. Lineage (NCBI taxonomy): Eukaryota > Metazoa > Chordata > Mammalia > Carnivora > Felidae > Panthera > Panthera uncia. Next base: position 41,863,235 of record NW_026057584.1, read on the forward strand.
TCAATTATATTCCTGTACTTTTCAGATGAAATCTAACTTACATCTCTACTTTAAATTATAGTGGAATTTCTCCTCCTCCCCCCCACTAAGTTTTGCTATTTTTACATTTTCCCCAGTAGACCGATACGGTTTAATATTTATCACAGTGGTATTTGAGCTTGAAAGTTCCCTCTGCTGTTATTGTGGAAATAAATAATAAAAAAATATTGTAGGACACATTGCAAATAAGGATATTTTATTAACTTTGGTTAGAACAATTCTCACTGGAGTTCAAGTTACAGCATCAAAGAACTACCCAAAAACATCTGTCTGAGATAAAATAACTCCAATAACTGTCATTGTACAGACTAGGAAAACGAGGCTGAGAATGTTAAGTAGTTTTCCTAGGTCTTAGAATAAAACTCCGATAAAATCAGAAACAGATATATAGAGGAGGTATGAAGAACTTTCTTTCTGGACTTTTCTGACTTCACCATTATTTTATTTCTCTCTTCTGATGAATAGGCTTGCCTTGTCTGACTACATCATATAAACTGGCATTTCGGGAGTATTGTTTTGGATCACAGAAAGCTCAGAGGTAGATTGAATGCTTAATCACAACAATTATATTAACTGAGATTTCTCAGGGCACCATGTTCTGATATTATATTTTTAATTTATTTGGTTTTAATTTATATGTGTGCTATAGAATGTAATTGCAAATATTTTGGGAACCAACCTGTGGAGATAAATATATCAAATGGCAGCATTTATACAACTTATTTTGTGGTATAATCAAAAATAAAAAGCAATTGTTATTATCATCATCATCTACCCCAAGTTTAGAATTTTAAATATATGGTCTTTCTGGCCATCTTTTGGGAACAGTAACTATATTTCATTACATTTTATTTTCTATTTACTTTCCTGCATATGGAGAAAAATTGCTTAATTTTTAATATAATATGGATTGAAATTTTCAAAGTTCTGAGTGCTGAAATAAATATCAAAACCTTTAAAAATTTTTTAATGTTTATTTTTGAGAGAGAGAGAGCATGGCATGGGAGGGGCAGAGAGAGAGGGAGACACAGAATCTGAAGCAGGCTCCAGGCTCAGAGCTGTCAGCACAGAGCCCAATGCAGGGCTTGAACTCAGGAACCCCAAGATCAAGACCTGAGCTGAATTTGGATGCTTAACTGACTAAACCACCCATGTACCCCAAAACCTTTTTAAAAAGTATTCTTGTGCCTTTTGTGAGTTTGGGGAGAGCCATTCTATTTTCATCTACATAACTTTAGCCAAGATAACTGAATTTATATCCATTAATCCTTCTTTATAATTTAGTACCTCATTCCTCAGTATTACTGGAGAATTTTTCCATAACTTCCTCCACTTTATCTGTTCCTGAATCCACATTTGAAATCAACATCAAAATCATGTAGAATCATGTAAAAATCCAGGACAATTTTTCCATTTGTTGGATTGTTGAGGTTTTGTTTGTTTGTTTGTTTTTGTTTTGTTTTGTTTTCATTGCCTTTAAAAAGTCTAATGTACTGTCCACTGTATTTGCTTAGGTCCTTACAGGATATTTCTATTTACTATCTATCTGTGTTTCCAAAAAGAAGATTTTATCTCTGTCCTAAGTCTAGCAATTTTAACTGCACTTTATATTGCTGCTTATTTTTTACTTTAGTAGTATTACAGATTTTTTGCTCTGATTGTTCTTCCTAGTTTCTCTGCTCTTAAAGTGGAATGCAATTTTTAAAATCCTATGCATACTACTTTTTTAAATCAACTGGAAATTTTTTCTCAAAATATATTGTGATTTTTTCCTAGGATTCTTTTAAGTACTATTGCTGAAAAATAGGATTCAAATTGTTCAGGCATGGTTAAGAGGGAAGGAATTCCTGAAGAAAAGTAAAAATACTGGGTGACTTTCCACTAAGTTCGTTGGTCCTCTGATTCTTACTAAATTCACTTCAATACAGATAAAAGAAAGAGGGGGAAAAAGGCTACCATCAATATCAGTTAGTTTTTGCTGCATAGCATACAACCCCAGAAATGGTAGTTCTAAACATTAAACATTTATTAGATCGTGGTCCTGTGGGAGGGAAATTTGATCTGGGCTCAGCTGGGCATTTGTTTGCTGCTCTTGTCTGCTGGTAGACAAGCTGGCAGTCGACTTGGGCATTGGGGCAACTGGGCCACATATATCCAGCATCTAACTGCCTAATGTAGATTTGTCCACATCACAGTTGTGTTCCAAAAGCAACAAAAAAATGGTGTGCGCCAATCGCTGTGTTCCAGAAACAACAAGAAAAGCCATGCACCAATAAGCAAGCATTTCCCAAGTTTCTGCATGTGTCACATTCACGAATGTCTCACTAGGCAAAGTAAGTCACATGATCAAGCCCAGATTCCAGAGAAGAGTTAGGCCCCACTTCTTGATAGAAGAATGACAAAGTCATATTGCAAAGGGCTACGTCATAAGAAACCATAATCTATTAAACTCTCTCAGCTCCTAGCTTTCTCTTTTCTGCCTCCTTTTATTCATCCCTTTCCATTTAAGGGATACTCTTCATTAATGTTTCAGTGGAATTCTTTCTGAGACTTCTCTTTGAACATAAAATATTTGCCCAATTTCCACGAAGCTAATGAAATTCCTTAATTGGTACACTCCAATTGCTACCAATTAAGGAATTCTTTGCTTACACCAAAAGTGCTCTGCATGCAAAGATCATCTGAAACTGAGGCCCCAAAAATGTTTTAAATATTTAATTTGTAGTATCCCAATAGGATTGCCAATTCGAAGCACTGCTTTCTATTTTCATCACAAAAAGACTAAAATGCAGTGATGCTCTTTATCATTTAAATGTGACTCTGACTTTCACAATTATTATATTATTCTTATATGTCTAGTTATTTGGAACTGATCACAATTATATCAAAATCCAAAGAGAAGAAATAAAGAATGGCTGTCTGCCTTGGAAGTTCCTGCCAAATATTTAAATTATAAACTGACACAAAATGTGAGAGAGTGGGAGTAAGGGATATAGCACAGGAGCAGAAAGTCTGGAGGAAACCAGGCGTCTAGATTAGGGAGTCCCCAGAAAGTCATATGGCTTTAAAATAAAAGGAAATGTCATTCTTCTTAGAAAAGTGACTATATGGGATGCCTTTATCATATTTTTTTAGAGTTTAATTTATTTTGAAAGAGAGAGAGAGAGAGAGAGAGAGAGCGAGCACATGTGCACAAGGGAGCGTACAAGGGGAGAGGGAGGGGCAGAGAGACAGAATCCTAAGCAGGCTTTACAATGAGAAGGCAGAGCCTGAGCCGAAATCAGGTGCTTAGCTGACTGAGCAACCCAGACACCCAGCCTTTATCATATATTTAAATAAGCACATAAGGGAAAAATTCTAAAGTAAAATAAATATTAAAATAATTATTAGATTAGGCTGTGACACTTCCATTTAGTGAAAATCATTTCATTGACTTGTGATAATAAATATGCAGTAGTTTTTCCTTAAAGTATGTAAATATATACACAAAAAGTACACAATAATCATATAACTATAGGCATAATTATTTGAAATGTTTTTCATATGCTTTTATGAAAAATTGTTCTCATATTGTTGTTCTCACCATTTACTATCAACTCAGGAAACAGAGAAAGAATATGTTTACATCTTGACAGTATTTACCTCATGTATTAGTCAAGGTTCTCCAGGTAAACAGAGCCAACACATAGAAGAAGAGGCTTATTTTAGGGATTTGGCTCCTGCGATTATGGAAACTGAGATGACTCACTCATCTCCATCCACAAACTGAGACCCAGGAGAGCCAACTGATAAAATTTAGTTCAAATTTGAAAGTCTGAAAACCAGAGGAGACGATGGTGTATATTTCAGTCTAGATCTGATGTCCCGAGAATGGGAATATGGAGGGCAAACAAAGATCCATGCCCCAGTTCAGGCAATCGGGCAGGAAGGGTCAATTTTTCTTTTTCTCTGCCTCTTTGTTCTATTTGGGTGCTCTACAGATTGGATCATGCCCACACACATTGGGGAGGGCAAATGGCTCTATGGAATCTACCAGTTAAAATGCTAATTTCATCTGAAAACACCCTCACATGCTCATCCAGAAATAATATTTAGCCAAACACTTGGACACTCTTTGATCCAGAAAACTGACACATAAAATTAACCATCACAACTCATTTTCCCAAAGATCTCTTGGCAAGAAACCAAGGAGTAAGATATAGATGTACTATGCAATTATTCATTTGTTAACATGTTTTTCAGATCTCTGTGATCTAATTTCCAGAAAACCGTTTCTGATATTGTGTAATACAGGACATTTCTTCAATTTAATTAATATCATGACAATACAAATATAAGGTACACTTGGCATTTTCCCCTATGATATAAAAATATTTTACATTAGCGTGGATATAAAATGTTTGTGTAACCCCCCTATAAAGTACCACTTTTATCTCTATAATTAAGTTCATATAAAATTCTAGTATCTTTAAGAAAAATACAACGCAGTGTACCCATTTTCAGAATGTTTTCAACAACATATATTTCTTAATCTAAATATTTTTACAGTCTAGAACACTGAGAGGATAATTGGAATATCACTCATCCTTAGTTGTTGGACAAGTTACAAATTTTTTCTCAAAGTTTATCAATAGCCACACTCCTAAAAGTATATAAATACACAATTCTAAGTATGCAAGGCACCTTATATGTATAACTCATAAATTAAAATCCATCCATACACAATTATATAAGAATGGAAATTCATATCAACAGTAAATCAGGAAACATGAGTTCTTTCCTTGGAATACCGTAAACTCCTACTCTGGAAAGCCCTAGACAGACAATAGTGGAAGTAAAACTCTCTCAGAAGTGAAACATAGGGTTACTTTTGATGTGATAGAGGCTTTAACAGGAATTCAAAATGATGTTTACCATGGAGTCTTTATATCCTTAAGTACTCCCATCTCTCTATGCATCTCATTAAAAATGTATTTCATATGACCAGAAGCAATTCTAAATGACCCCACAAGGCTAAGGTTGTGTGGTTCAGTGGCATAATTTCAATTGCTTTAATTCAGAGATAAGTCCTATTTCCCAGGAGGGTACTTGCTTCTACTACTTGATAAAAATAATAAATCTATTCTATTAATTTGTATGATTACAAACTGATTTTATCAGATGATGTATCAACATATTTATATGCTGTGCAACAAAATCCTGAAGGCAAAACAGAGCGAAACCTTCATGTAGGGGATGTTGTTCTTGCACTGACTTTTACATGAATAGGCAATCTAAATAATATTTTTCATCACCAAACCCCTTTGGCAAGACAGTAACTAAATCTGAGTTCTTCCCAAAGAAGGTTTTTGTCATCATATGTAAAGAAAATAAGAATGAAATCAGAATAATATATTTGAAATATGGAACTCTTGGCAGTGAAAGGAGATTCTTAGTAACATTAAGTTTTGGGGATTGTTAAAAGCTACTTGTGAATCTCAGGACATTGGGAAGAATGTTCTATAAAATTCTGTTTGAATCTTGTCTGTATAAAAGAGAAAGTATGTCAATAAACCTCAAACTTCAAAACAGCGAATCAACATTTTGTCTGAAAAGTAAAGAACACTGGAAAATGTGAACATTCAGATATGAAGACATTCGTTATCTAAATTCTTGGTGACATCCTATGACTTTCCTAAGTGATAGCTGTACCCCAAATGCCTGAAACATCAAAAAAAAGGAATTAAGAATGAATCCAACCATATATCAAATAATGCACGTGGTAATAGACTAGGAATCAACACAACAGGGTTATGTGGAAACAAACTGGAAAATAACCTTCTAACTAAACAGAGGCAATTGTTATGTTACAAAAATATGTGCCCATTGTAGGCATGTCTTCTGATTTGCCAAGGAAACTTTGAAATCTAGATTTTTATGTAAAATACAGGTTTACATTAAATTCCTAAGTGTTCAAATGTTGGTAAGAAATTACTGTCTCAATCAATAAAAAACAAACCTGACGGTGCACAGTCTTGACTTCTAAAGTACATACTCAAAGTGGTCTGGGGATGATTATATCATTTACTATGAGTGTTCCAAGAATTTATTCTGACAAGTTTTGTATAGCATACTATCTGAAAGCTAGCCAACTCTTGGCTATAAGAAAAAGTTTTTGTTCAATTAAAGTAGCAATGTTAAGTCCTTTGGGAGTTACAAAGTAAACTTAATTAATTAGTCTCTGTGTGTGTGTGTGTGTGTGTGTGCGCGCGCGCGCGCGCGCGTGTGTGTGTGTGTAAAAGGTAGAAAAGAGCAAAAAATAGTTTTGAGACATTATGTATCGCTCTTGCAAGTGCTTATCTTGTGAATTTCTGCTGATATACGAAGGATTCTGAATTTTTTCTGTAAGACAGTCACCAATAGACAAAAACATCACAATTTCTGGGAAATATTAATAAACAACACACTTATTACCCAGTCTCACAAAACAGAGAAAATTGTACTTAAATCGGGTGACTGAGGACAAGGTGATGATGTTGTCTTTTTTGCTTCCTGGCATTAATATTCTAGAAAACTTCATTCTGTTTGAAAAACAAGAAAATATAATTTCCTATAAGGAAATGTACCATGTTCTCTATAATCCGTAAGACTCAAACATGGTTGGACCCCCTCCGGAAGGTTTTTATTACTATTACTTGGAGGTTTGCCCTAGGCCAAGTCAGTATTCAAATGGCATTTGTGCAAGGGTAAGCATACGTGTTAGATGGTATTCACTAAATTTGCTGCTCCATCAGAACAGAGATCTTCTCTGTCGAGCCATAGCCATGGCTCTCGCATCCTGACAGAAATGCGGAATCTTCCTATAGTTGTGTCGTAACGGCACCTCAATTATACTTCTTAATGGAAATAAAATTGACCCTTATAGTGGGTCCTAAATGGCACCAACTAATGAAAGTGTAGTACTATATTTAACAGGGGCTAACAAAATAGTTGTAAATGTTTGTGCTACCCTTACCAGAGGACAGAAAGGTCTTGCCAACAGGATATGTTTTATTCATGTTTATTCTAGCATTATCTACCAGCACAGTGGCTGCAAGGTTGTGTGTGTTCAGATGCAAGTAGAGGGAACAAGGGAATGAACGCGAGTGAAGGAATAAGTCAGCACAATACAGGATACACAGATGCTCGGTATCTTCAACTCACTTCAGACACTCTTATCCTTTAGCAGGCTATAGGGTGTTATAGCCTGATGCTGCTTTGAGATTCTGCAGGAAAAGACCGTTAAGCAGCATAAAATGTTCAGGATGTGTTCCAGGTTTTGTCTGTCATGGCAGTTCCCGTTTCCCTTGAAGAGTCTATTGTTTTTTGTTTGTTTTTATTTTTATTCTTGCTTTGTCATCATCCAGGGAAGCTCGGAAATTGAGGTATCATTAGTGAGGGCCTCAAAGCTACATGAGTAATGAGTGTCCTCTCACAGATCAGAGAGCTTGAAATTTCCTAATTCTTCTCTCATTGACATCACTGGGCCATGACGACGTGAGTATTTGGGTGGCTGGGGAGGGGGAGAAAACACAAAATCAAAAATGAAAACGGAATTAAATAGCACGAACAACAGCAAAGATAAATAAGACACCTGAGAAGCTATTGGAAAAGTGAACATTATTATATGTCAATTATAAACACCATGTCATTTTCGAAAGTGTCTTAGTGGGAGGAGTTATATTTGTCACTCAGTACAAAAACAAATGATATTTGGGGGCAAAGCTGTTTATGCCATGAATTTAAAAAGCAGAATTATAGAGGTGCAATTTTCTATCAATGGTTGGCTAAGCAATTTCACTCCAATTTTTGCTCCTATGGTTTATTAACCAGAAGATTGTCATTGGGAAGCCACTATTCAACTGGCTTCATGCATTTAACTCATGACTCAAGGTGTCGGAAGGCTGGTGTAAAGAACTTTTTTACCCAATTATTAAAATATTTTCCTTTGACCTGGGGCTTTATTCTTACAGAATTTTCCGCAAGTGGGTATTATTGTTGTTATTTTTATTAGTTTCCCTTTTCTGTAACTGCCATTCTGGACCTCCTGGTCTAAAACCTGGCAGGACTGTAGGTTTGTTATGTTAATTTCTAATAATAATCGCTACTTTACCACTTACTGAGGAGCTAGTAACAACTTATGACATTTCATAGTATTTATTGATCAGTCATCAGCCTTTGAGTCCATTGGCAAAAACTACATGTAGAAAAGTGCTTCTGATGATACCTACAGATTCTTATCACAGATCACATAATAGCTGGATGCTACAGATGGAATCTCAACAGAGAAAACATGCCCTTAAGTAGGATAAGAGTGTTTTGGTTTTAACTGAAAACTCTACAGGGATTTATGATGTGTAGGATACAGGCAAGTCCTACATTCTTTTGACCCTCACCCCTGGATGAACACTAGTAAAACAGGTTATCGAGTGAATAGGTATCTAGAGAACATTGAATTTTTCCCTTAAGATCTATAATTACACTATGCTGATGTTTAAAATTCCCCAAACTAAAGCTTATATTTTTTTTAAGTTTGATGGTGAAGAGTCTGGACAAAGTGCCTGTGTAAGCATTTGAGCAGATTAAGTGATGTTACTTGAGAAAGACTTGGTCCTGCATCTAAAAATTCTTCTAGCTTACCCCAGTAGAGAAGTACATGGGCCACATATTTATGTTAGATTTTTTGAATTCTAAAACAAAGTGTCAAGCTGCCAACAACCTTCTTAATATTTAGATATTTACATAAATAATACAGAATTCTACTTGTATTTCAGGACCAAACCATAATAGCTTCATTTGGAATTACTGGTCTCCCTGTTCCTACCCAAAGAAATAATGACACAATTGAAAATTGAAGACAAACATGCTAATGGTTAGCTTCCTATGCTTCCAACACCAGCCCTTAACCTCTTAAAGTTAAACTGGAAAAAAAAGGCAGGGGGGACCTGGGTGGCTCAGTCGGTTAAGCATCTGACTTCGGCTCAGGTCATGATCCCATGGTTCGTAGGTTCGAGCCCCACACCTGGCTCTGTGCTGATAGCTCAGAGCCTGGTGCCTACTTCAGATTCTGTGTCTCACTCTCTCTGCCCTTCCCCTGCTTGTGCTCTGTCTCTCTGCCTCTCAAAAATGAATAAATGTTAAAAAAAAATTTTTTTAAAAACTAGAAAAAAAAGTCATCTGAAAGTTACATGGATTACATGTATTTATTACACTTAGAACTGTTTTCACAAAACAAAATATACAATGTTATGTCTTTGCCTTTTATTATGATGATACTTTGGAGGGGGACTTATTTTAGATAATGAAATTATTGAATAATGATATATCTGAATATTTAAAGAGGAGATATAAGTAATTGGCAGAGTATTTGGGGTTGGTTTGCTAAAAAAAATACATGGAGAATTAAGGAAACAAAAAAGCATGATTATTAATTTTAAATGAAACAAAAAGATTGCAAGAAATAAAAAGTAATTATAATATATCACACAGATCAGCTGTGATAGCATCAGTACAATAAACGCATACTGTTCTAACTCAAATCGGGATCTAATTATCCTAAGAAGATGGGGAAAGGGAAAAGAGGCCTTTGATGGGGTACTTTAAATAGCAATATAAATGGTTCTTCTCATTTCTAAATTTTTTATTGAAGTTTCTTTCCAATAAACTGTCTAATATCTCATATATAAGGATTCATCAAGTAAAACCGCATGCAGTTCATATTAGAAAACATTACATTGTATTTTCCTAATCTGCTTCCATAAATTAATAATGAGATGACAGAGCACATTGTATTCCCTTATATGCCTCAGCAACTAGGAGGTGCAAACCTTTGATTTATATTCAAACCAGTAGTTAGTCTCAGCTTATTTTCTGATTAATACTTAGTTCTTCTTCTTCCTTGTTTTAATGGTATATAATGCATCTGTGGCTTTTGGGGTTATCTACTTTCAGTTGTTAAATGCAAAAAAGTTAAAACTAACAAATAAACAAGGCTAATGCGTCCCCAAATGAACATGATTTTAGGATAAATGTGAGCGCTAGACGTGGGTGTGTCACTGTAAGGTAAAACCGCATTCCAAAATATTTCATGAAAACTAATTATGAATTGTTTTGAGTGAATCAAAATTTAAAAGTCATTTCCTGAATTTATTGTGTGGAAATTCCCATGTAAGACAGTCTGTTGAAGAGTCCAGAATCAGAAGTCAGGAAAAGTAGTTTCTATTCTGACCTCCCCAGCTTTTTGGCTTTGGAGAAACAAATTCTCTGAGTCTTGAGTTAATTGGTGTTCCAAGCTGGGCCCTAAGCTGCTTCTCAGTTAAAAAAAGTTCATCATTGATTTTCAGGCACATTTTTGTAAGGTTATAAAGATAATCAGGACATATATACTAACCACTATTATGTGAAGTAATAGTTAAATTTTAGTTCTTAAAATTTTTTTTTTCAAGAATTTTTTTTTTCAACGTTTTTTATTTATTTTTGGGACAGAGAGAGACAGAGCATGAACGGGGGAGGGGCAGAGAGAGAGGGAGACACAGAATCGGAAACAGGCTCCAGGCTCCGAGCCATCAGCCCAGAGCCTGACGCAGGGCTCGAACTCACGGACCGCGAGATCGTGACCTGGCTGAAGTCGGACGCTTAACCGACTGCGCCACCCAGGCGCCCCTTAGTTCTTAAAATTTTAAATAATAAAAGATATGGGCATACAAAGTCCTTTTCCTAATATTGGCTAAGAAGTTTCCAGGGTAGAAATTATAAGTCAATAAAACAGAAATCTTAAATGGAAAGCTTCTGCAGAGCAAAAGAAATCATCCCCAAAAGAAAGAGGCAACCTACTGAATGGGAGAAAATATTTGTAAATCATATATCTGATAATAGGTTAATAGCCAAAATGTATAAAGGACTCCTATAGCTCAATAGGAAAACATCAAGCAATCCAACTTGAAAACTGGACAGAGAATCTCAATAGACACTTTTCCAAAGAAGACACACAGATTGCCATGAAGAAATGCTTAACCACACTAATGAGCAGGGAAATGCAAATCAAAACCACAAAGATATCAGCACCTTACACCTGTTAGAATGGCTATTACCAAAAGGCCAATGCCAAGTGTTGGTGAGAATGTGAAGAAAAGAGAACCCTCTCTCTGACTAATTTCTGACTGCAAAAGCCTTGGTTTTATAGTATGGCCAGTTAAGCAAAACCTTTTCAGAGGAAAGGAAGACGGAAAACCCTAACCACCCTCTCTACCATTTTATCAATTAACATTTAAAAATCACTTCAAAAATTCAGTGGGGGGCGCCTGGGTGGTGCAGTCGGTTAAGCGTCCGACTTCAGCCAGGTCACGATCTCGCGGTCCGTGAGTTCGAGCCCCGCGTCAGGCTCTGGGCTGATGGCTCGGAGCCTGGAGCCTGTTTCCGATTCTGTGTCTCCCTCTCTCTCTGCCCCTCCCCCGTTCATGCTCTGTCTCTCTCTGTCCCAAAAATAAATAAAAAACGTTGAAAAAAAAAAAATTAAAAAAAAAAAAAATTCGGTGGCCTAAAAGGCCAAGTTGGTCAACTGGCAGCTCTTTTCTGGTCCAGGCATAGCCGGTCTCAATGTTGCTTGTTCATGAACGATACGCTGTCATTTGTATCAAGAAAGAGATTTGCTGATCTTGGCTGGGTTCACTCACATCTCTGGGACCTATATTGTCCACAATCTCTCAATCTATAGCAAGCTAATCTGGGATTGTCCACATGACAATTGAGCAGAGTCAACAGGCCATTCAGAAGGCCAGCCTGACTGCCCCAGATGGGAAAGGAGACTCCACCCCTTGATGGGAAGAGCTGCAAAGTAACACTGCCATGTATATTAAGGTAGGGTGGCATTTTTGCTATCTGGCAAGAGCAATGGATCATATTTCTATTTTATCTAAGTATCCCTATTAATTCTTAGGGACAATAAACATTTTTAAGATTTTTATTTTATTCAATTACCATGATTAATGTCCTGCATGTTGCAGGCCTCTTTTTTAAGAAGTCCACTACAATAAACAGTCAATATATTTCCCTTTTGAAAGAAAGAGTAGGAACCGTTTCGACTATCATCATACAAACCACAAGCACGTATTGCATATCCCCTTTATAGGATCCTCTAGGGATGATCACAGATATAACTAGCCCATCATTTCCACTTCTCAGCATAGAGTTAGAGACATTATCCGTGAGGAAGATATACAGTAGTAGCATATCATCAAAGAGTCCAGAGTTTCACTCATTCAGTTTGGTTAACTCCACCAATGGCAATTACTTTCATAAATGTGCCCTGAGATATTCTGTTAATGGCTTTCTCCTTTTCCTGTCTTCTAATTCTCCTATTTGCTATAATCAATGTAACTACTTGCTTCTCTGTAACTCCTTTTTCTATCGCTCTGTTCTTTGAATTGATGTTATCTTTCCTATATTCCGTTGATTTATTTTCCTTTTCTTAATTCATTTTATCAACTCATGTCTAATTGTTTTACAAATAAAAAGTGAAATATCTGTAGGGAGTAGAAAAATGTTATGCTTGGAAATTAAACTACACACACTAAAAACAGGTGATATAAACCCCTCAAGATCTTAAAAATATACATATTCAGAAACTCCGGAAAGTATCCAGCCAACTCTCCAATCTCTTATCCTGAAGCCTGCTCTCCCTCAGAAAGAGAATCAGAGCCAATTAACATTTATAATTCAATTTCTCTTAAATGCATACAAATATTATAGCATATTTCCCCATTTTGCATAGGGATTAAATATGAATTTTTGGAAAGCTTGGTGAACAATTATTTATAACATTGTTTCTAAAAGATTAATGTATTCACATTTTCAATCATGATATCTACAGCTGAACATTTAATCTACAACTGGGTTTTTAATTTGGGGGCTTACAATAGCAAATATATCTCTCATTCTAAGTGTTATTAAGTGTTCCTTGGTATTGCAATCTAGAGCATTCAGAGGTTAAATAATCACAGCCAAGGGACATTGGACAAATGAGAAGGCAAAAATCTTTTTCCCTGACATTTAGACATAACAAGCAAAATTCAGTTTGAGTAATCGTGATCCATTTAATACCATATTTAGAAGATTGATACTTAGTGTTTTGTCAACTGGCATTTGCAAACAGACCAGAAGTTTTCTTTCCTTATTTTAGATGCAGGTCGAAGACATCAAATGTAATTAAGATAAAACAATAGAAGTGTAGAATAGAAAAATAATTTACTGATATTTGAGAAAGATGTGTTTCCATGGGTTAATTTGCCTATTTGCTACATTATATATGTTGTCTTAATTATTATAGAAATCCTTGAAAAATTTTCAGACAAAATATATGGTATTTTACTTGGTACAATATTTATTGTGACATTTGTTGTTGCTATTCAATTCTACTGAATAGGGAAAGATAATAGAAGAATAGTAAAATACTAGTTCTAACTCTGCCATCAAATGGCTAGGTGCTTTTAGCTCGGAGTTTAGAGAAATTTTTATCACATAATAATGTTCTGAATCACATGGGAAAATACCTATTACAGACGATGAACACTCAAGGTATGACAAAAATAAGATATTAGGTTAACATCTCAGTGCCCATCATTGCCGATTAGTTTTCCCCTTTTTCATAATTTTAGGTCCTCTTTTTAAGTCTAGTCAATTGCCTCATATATGTCTTCGGCAATTACAGAGTAAAGACAAGAAATGATAGACTTTAAGGAAATCTGTCAACATTACAGGACAAATAGAAAGGGAGAAATATAAAAGGATTTTGTATTAATAACTTCATATTTATATAACTGTGTGTTTTTTCTTTTTGCCTGTACATAATTTATAATGTATTTACAATTACAAATCCTGAAAGTACATCATTCTTGAATATAATTAAATCCCCTAGCTCTCTGAATGCATTTGTAGTCAACTTTGATCTGATGACAGCTCTACATTTGAAGGCAATATTACCAAGGGCATTATTATCTCTTAGTCATAAAATTTTTCTAAAACCTTTCCATGAGACAACTAGAATGTCACATCTGTTTTCTGCTATTACTTTCCAATGTTACACAGTTGTCTCCTTTTTCTTTACATGTGAAATTCTCTCTCTGGCGAAGATTGATGGGAGCATTTTCTAAATACAAAAAAATTGAGATTCTCAGAAAGAAAATTGGGATTTTTTGTAATTCAATTCAATTGAGGGCATGGATTTAGAAACAGCAAGAAAAAATTAGTCTTTTTAATGGCCAGTTGATAAGAGAAAAAGAGCTCAGAAATCACAGTCCCTACTACTCTGCCGTGGAGCCACTGAGGGAAAAATGCAATCAAAACTTTTATTATCAGTGAGTTTTATACAAGCTATATAAATGAGTATATAACGGCCTTAAAATTTGCACTTATAATGTTACCTTATATATTTAATTCAAATTATTTCTAATATATTCACTTCAGCAAACATTAACTGAGGGATTTTTTTTCCTTAAATCCGAGTTAGTTAACATATAGTGCAATAATGATTTCAGGACTAGAATTTAGTGATTCATCACTTACATGTAACACCCAGTGCTCATCCCAACAAGTGCCCTCCTTCATGCCCTTCTCCCATTTAGCCCATCCCCCCACCGAACACCTCACCCGCAACCCTCAGTTTGTTCTCTTATTTGTCTCTTATGGTTTGCCTCCTTCTCTGTTTTTATCTTGGTTTTGCTTCCCTTCCCCTATGGTCATCTGTTTTGTTTCTTAAATTCCACATGAGTGAAATCATATATTTGTCTCTCTCTGACTTATTTTGCTTAACATAACATACTCTAGTTCCCCCACGTTGCTAAAGGTAAGATTTTGTTCTTTTGGATCGCTGAGTAATATTCTATTGTATATAAATACCACATCTTCTTTAACCATTCATTGGTCGAAGGACATTTGGGCTCTATCCATATTTTGGCTACTGTCAATAATGATGCTATAAACATCAGGGTGCATGTGCCACTTTGAATCAGCATTTTTGTGTCCTTTGGATAAAAACCTAGTAGTGCAATTGCTGGGTCATAGGGTAGTTCTATTTTTGATTTTTTGAGGAACCTCCATACTGTTTTCCAGAGTGGCTGCACCAGTTTTTATTCCCACCAACAATGCAAAAAGAGTTCCCCTTTCTCCGCATCCTTGCTAACATCTGTTGTTGCCTGAGTTATTGATTTTAGCCATTCCAACAGGTGTGAGGTAGTATCTCATTGTGGTTTTGATCTGTATTTCCCTGATGATCAGTGATGTTGAGCATCTTTTCATGTGTCTGTTAGACATTAACTGAGGGATTATAGACTTCCACTCACTGATTGGAGGATTTTAAGTTAAAAAATAATTTTTTGCTGCTACTCTCAGAAGCTTTCCATCACTCTTGGCGCGCTAGATTCCAGAGCAAACACAACAAAGAATAAAAGTCACATTTTAACTGAACAGGTGGATATCATAGGAAGTATATTTCAGACAGAAAGTGGCATTAACAAAGGCAGAGAGGTGTGAGGTCCATGGCTTATTGAGAGAATAGTAAATAGTCAGGAGGGCCAGAGTATTGCAGACAATTGATAAAGGAAAGACTAATTGAAACCTGTGTCTGGAAATATATGTTGAAAATGGTGTTGTACATCACGATTAAGGTTTAATTTGTATTTAATGGAAAACTGTAAAAGTCCTTTTTAAAGGGGGAATTTTAACCACAACTGACCTTAGAAAAAGTGTATAAGGGTCACACTGATACTATATAGAAAAATGGATTTTAGTGAGAGATAAAAGAATGCCACTCAGGAGACTATTGGTATCGCCCAGATAAGATATGGCTAGATTAGGGCCTCAGTAGGTTTCATCCAAAAGATTGCTGTAAAGCCAATGTGCTCATCGGATTCTGAGGAATTCTAGAAAAGGGATCTACAAACTTCTGTAAAGGGGAACTAGTAAGTATGTTTGACTTTGTGGTCTCTCTTGCAAACCTCTCACTTTGCCTTCAGGTAAAGCCACAGAACAACATGCGACCAAGTGGATATGGCTAGATTCCATTAAAACTTTATTTACAAAAACAAGAAGGATGCCATATTTGGCCCGTGGACTGTAGTTTTTATACCCTTATTCTAGAGCAGAGAAGGTTGAAAGATCTTTTAGCTAATTAACGTAAGGTTAAATAGTGTTCACTATGATTGTTAAAGAGGACATGCTATTCAAAGTATTTATGGAAGGTGGAAAGCAGGTGCTAAAGTAAGCAGTAAATATGGGTTAATAGAAAACAAGAGTGGAAATAGAATATCACAACTATATTTAACAGTTCAACAGAGGAGAAACTGAAAAGATAAGTAATAAAGTAGAGCCAAATGGAAGCCAATTCTGGCGAACCATCACCTAGGGGTATTTGAGCTTTAAGGAAAAATGTGTTACTTGTTTTAGACGTGTTTTTGGGAATGAAGACAAGGAGGTGAAGGAATCGCTCTATTTTTGTAATTTTTGTAATTTTTGAATTATTTTTGTAATTCAGTGTGAGTTCTAATAACATGAAGGAGTTTGGAATGGAGATTTGCAAATGTGGGGAAAAGGCCAATGAGGGGAAGAGCACCCTACGTTGAATGAAATAAGAGAGAAAAGGGTGAGGGACAACTGGGTGGCTCAGTCGGTTGAGCATCCAACTTCAGCTCAGGTCATGATCTCACAGTCTATGAGTTCGAGCCCCGCGTCAGGCTCTGTGCTGACAGCTCAGAGCCTGCTTTGGATTCTGTGTCTCCCTCTCTCTCTGCTCCTCCCCCACTCACACTCTCTCTCTCAAAAATAAATAAACATTAAAATTTAAAAAAAAAAAAATCTGGGGCTAGAGCATCAGGGATTGAGAAGACAGGAGTGATTGGATATTGCCAGAAAATTATGAATAGAATAATATATTTGATGTTGGTTTTCTTTAAGGCATTTGTTGACATTAGATTTCACTCAATGTTGTAATTCCTGAATAGATAATCTGAGCAAAATTATGGAAAGTGTATTCTATTATATTTTGGTAGCAAAATGATAGTATCTACATGAGAGAATAATCCAAGCAGAGCAAATCTGAATTTAATTTAGAAATTGTATATATCTAAACTACTTCAATTAAAAGGGCATTAATATTTTGAGGGGACTGACTGAGAACTTGGCACAGTACTGACAAAATCTGACAATAGGAAACCAACTTATTTAGGCTGTTTCTTAAAGGATTAAATCTCAAAGGAAATAGTTTATCCTACATTTGATGAATTTTATTTTTAATATAATAATATTCATTTTGCATTATGTACAGTTTTGTGATTTCATGAATGTGGTACTTTTATTGTGTAAGCACAACTTTTGAAATATTTATTTTATAGGTTTTGCTTCCCAGACTAGACTATTCATTGGCTGCTAGTATTTCACTACAGCTTTCAGTTACCTGACATATACCAATACTAGATAACAAAGTCATTGTTTTCTTCTGAGAACTTAAATATTTAGTTAAGAGCTACCTTAAATCTTTAAATTGTTATGATAGATATCTCTTCAACATAGGGTATTGGAAAAAACTGGACAGCTACATACAAATGAATGAAACTGGACCACTTTTTTACACTATATACAAAAATGAACTCAAAATGGATTAAAGACCTAAATGTGAAAGGCAAAAGATTTATACGATCTGAAGAGAAACCAGAGTATGATACAAAGGGCTAGTATCCAAAATCTATAAAGAACTCACCAAACTCCACACCCGAAAAACAAATAATCCAGTGAAGAAATGGGCAGTAAACATGAATAGATACTTCTCTAAAGAAGACATCCAGATGGCCAACAGCCACATGAAAAGATGCTCAACGTCACTCCTCATCAGGGAAATACAAATCAAAACTGAGATATCACCTCACGCCAGTCAGAGTGGCTAAAATGAACAAATCAGGAGACTATAGATCCTGGCGAGGATGTGGAGAAACGGGAACCCTCTTGCACTGTTGGTGGGAATGCAAATTGGTGCAGCCACTCTGGAAAGCAGTGTGGGGAGATTCCTCAGAAAATTAAAAATAGACCTACCTTTGACCCAGCAATAGCACTACTAGGAATTTACCCAAGGGATATAGGAGTGCTGATGCCTAGGGGCACTTGTACCCCAATGTTTATAGCAGCACTTTCAACAATAGCCAAATTATGGAAAGAGCCTAAATGTCCATCAACTGATGAATGGCTAAAGAAATTGTGGCTTATATACACAACGGAATACTACTTGGCAATGAGAAAGAATGAAATATGGCGTTTTGTAGCAACATGGATGGAACTGGAGAGTGTTATGCTAAGTGAAATAAGTCATACAGGGAAAGACAGATACCATATGTTTTCACGCTTATGTGGATCCTGAGAAACTTAACAGAAGACCATGGTGGAGGGGAAGGAAAAAAAAGTTGGAGAGGGAGGCAAACCATAAGAGACCCTTAAAAACTGAGAATAAACTGAGGGTTGATGGGGGGGGAGGGAGGGGAGGATGTGTGATGGGCATTGAGGAGGGCACTTGTTGGGATTAGCACTGGGTGTTGTATGGAAACCAATTTGACAATAAATGTCATATTAATAAAAAAAATAAAGGGTAAAAAAAAATCTAAATGTGACACCTGAAACCATAAAAATCCTAGAAGATAGCACAGGCAGTCTTTTATCTGACATTAGCCATAGCAACGTTTTTCTGGATACGTCTCTGAGGCAAGGGAAACAAAAGAAAAAATAAATTATTGGGACAGAATCAAAATTGAAAGCTTTTGCACAGCAGTGAAAAACATCAAGAAAACAACAAGATGACCTATGGAATGGGAGAAGATATTTGCAAATGGCATATCCAATGAAGGATTAATATAAAAAATATATACAGGGGCGCCTGGGTGGCTCAGTCGGTTAAGCATCCGACTTCAGCTCAGGTCATGATCTCGCGGTCCGTGAGTTTGAGCCCCGCGTTGGGCTCTGTGCTGACAGCTCAGAGCCTAGAGCCTGCTTCCGATTCTGTGTCTCCCTCTCTCTCTGCCCCTCCCCCATTCATGCTCTGTCTCTCTCTGTCTCAAAAATAAATAAACATTAAAAAAAATTTTAAAAATATATACAGAACTTCTACGAGTCAACACTAAAAAACCTTACAAATAATCCAATTAAAAAATGGACAGAAGACATTTACAGACATTTTTTTTCAACGACATATGGATGGCCAACAGACACATGAAAAGATGCTCAACTTCACTCATCATCAGGGAAATGAAAATCAAAACCACCTCACACCATTGAGAATGGCTAAAATCAAAAACACAAGAAATGACAAGTGTTGGCGAAGATATGAAAAATAAAGGAACACTCCTGCACAGTTGGTGGGAATATAAACTGGTGCAGCCACTATGGAAAATAACATGGAGGTTCTTCAAAAATGTAAGAATAGAATTACCATATGATCCAGTAATTGCACTACTGGGTACTGACCCAAAGAATGCTAAAACAGTAATTCCAAAAGGTACGTGCACCCCTATGTTTATTGCAGCGTTATTTTCAACAGTCAAATGGTGGGAACAACCTAAGTGTCCGTCAGTAGACGAATGGATAAAGAAGAATATTATTTAGCCATAAAAAAGAATGAAATCTTGCCATAACAAGGATGGATCTAGAGGTTCACATTCTAAATGAAATAAGTCAGTCAGAGAAAGACAAATACCATATAATTTCATGAATACATGGAATTTCAAAACTAAAACAAAGAAAGAAAGAAGAGACAAACAAGAAAAAAGACTTTTAAATATAGAGAAAAAACTGGTTATTGCTAGGGGGTAGATGGGCAGGAGGAAAGGAGAAACAGGAGAAGGGTATGAAGACTACACTTGTCATATGAGTAATATATAAGATTGTTGAATCACTATATTGTACACCTAAAACTAATATAACACTATATGTTAACTATACTGGAGTCAAACTTTTAAAAAGATGTGTTAAAAAAAACACCTCTATCACCCCAGATAACTTTTCTGCACTTTACTGTCAGAATAATCTATTGCTTTGGAGCAAAAGTATAGCCCCATATGGCTCTTTTTATCATCTTGTGTTTTTAATCATTATTTTGTATGAACAATAAAGTACACCTCAGTTCACTTGTTTGTCATCGTATTTGGAATATATCTAAGGATGAAAAATATGATAGTACCAAATAAATTACTTTCAAGTACATATATGAGAGTATGTTTATATAAGAATCATACTTGTGTTTTTGTTTTTATTCATCCTAACCCAAAAAAAGGAATCAGTAGGGCTGATATTTTACTTTTGCTTCAGCTGCGTTGATCAGCAATGATCAATTTCATTTTGATAAGTCCTTTTTAACATAGACTATATTATTTGAATCGACTATCAATCACTCAATTTCATTATGTTCCATTGGCAATCCATCACAGAAAAGCTTAGGAATGGAAATAATATTAAGAAAGGCATAAGCTTGCTTACATATTCCAACTGTTTTCTTTCCTTCTTTATTTGTTCCCTTTATTTTTTCTCGCTTTCTTTTCTTCTTTTTGGTTGAAAAATCAGTAATAAAGCCATGGTACAGTATTGTAACAATAATTTTCATAGAAATCAATTATGGGCCCAGGCACATGGAAAGTAACAGAAAACGTGAGTTTGACTGCTCTTTTGTCAGGGTAGCTGAGTCGAGTTAAAGCAACGTTTATTTGTCTACCATAAATTATCATTGCTCTCAGGAAAGCCAGAAATATAATTAGTTTAAGATATGGAAAGCTGTATTTCCAGAGACTAGAAGAAAAGCTCTCCTAATACCCTGAATATTGAAAATATACACATTCATCCATATCAGAAGATTTCCACCTCTCTGCTTGTTAGTGTACTAATAAGCTACTGTGTTATTGAGAATTTTACTGTCGCATTGCAAAGGTCATGTATGTAGAGTGAGTAAGCCCCAAATTGCTATAATATCCCTAGTCATCTAAGCAGCTAGATATAGCTTCTGTTAGTATTTTCTAATCCTTGTTTTACCTATTCAAAATTTACTTTGGCATTAGCATTCTGGATCTTGAGGAAAAGGGAAGAGGACACAAATACTGGCTCAGAAGTATTTCAGCTATTAGAGAAGTCTAAATCTCTAAAAACTTAAAACAGAAAAAAAAATTTCCTGAAGAGTAATTCATGATTTTATTATAAAAAAATGCAGGACCCATGTCAATGTTTTCATCTTCTTGAGAGGGCAGAAATAAACAATTAAGCATCATATTTAAATATTTTATGATGTGTTATTGGTAGATTTTAGCATATTTTGCATAACAACAACATGTACATCCAATATGCCTGAATGGGTATAAGAAAAGAAGCTACCAATAGTTCCACCGCCTGATTGAAAAATCATAGAACAAAAGTCAAGTACAAGACAAGGGAAAAAAATACGGTCATCTGAAATGAGAGATAAAGGGGTGGCACAGCTGGTTAAGCATCCAACTTCAGCTCAGGTCATGATCTCACAGTTTGTGGGTTCAAGCCCCACGTCGAACTCTGTGCAGACAGCTCAGAGCCTGGAACCTGCTTCTGGTTCTGTGTCTCCCTCCCTCTCTGACATCCCGTCTCAAAAATAAATAAACATTAAAAAAATAAGTAAACATTACAAAAATAAGCAAACATTAAAAATATTTAAATAAATAAAATATTTTAAAAAGATAAATAAAATAAATAAAAATTTATAAATAAACAAATTAAATAAATAAATAACTAAATAAATAAATGAATAAAATAAAATATTTGTTCCATGCTTTTCTCACTTCTTCCTCCCTCTCTCCCTTCTAGTCCCTCTTTCTCCCGTTAAATGGTTAGGCCCATGTCTTTGGTGGCAGAAGGAGGGGGGATGAATTGAGTGTGCTAGATTAAAATGAGTTATAAAACAGCCAAGACAGCCAGGAATAACACATGAGAGGTATAGATTCTAGGTGGGAAGAAGGCACCACATCATGAAGAATGACAGAACCGGCCTCAAGAATGATGCACAAAGGCCGTTGAAGCTCAGGAATGTTTCCTAGCTCTTTCCAATAGTTCCCACACGCTCTCAATCTTCCCAGACTATAGTTTCTTTCCTCAACTAAAATTTGACTATCTCCTAAAGACAGTATATCCCTAGTATGTTCTCCAGGGGAGGCGTCCGATTCTCAAACGCTCAGGATTGAGCAGTAAATCGATTCTGTTCCCTGCACACACTCCAATATGTGAATAAAGGTGCAATGTTTATAGTGGTACATTGAGTGCACTACCATATATGTATTCCAATAAATGCAACTTCTATTCCAAAGTTCTACCCGTCTCATTTATAAAATAAGGTGAAAAAACAATTTTCCTTTCAGGTTTGTGCAATCTGATCTCATTACCTTCTATCATTTTATTTCCACAGTGAATCTGTTTCTGACCATGACCAATCTTGAGAAAAGCCTCCCTCATTTATTAATAACTTTAGCAAAAGGATTCTGTGTCTCTGAAATGACCATGTCATTCACAATGTACCGACCACCCCACGGATGATCCATCCCTCTCCATGATTGATCAGTTGCTCAGACTTCTTATTTTCATTTACTTTTCTTAAACTATTCTGTAGCCAAACCTGGAATTAGTCACTAGTGAAAACTATACCATCTATGGAATCATAGTTCCAAACGTCTACCTGACTACCACTGACTTTCTTTCTAGTTCATTGGCTTACTTAATTTAATTGATGGTCCTTGAATTTACTTACCACTTTTAATGTAATTTATTTTCATTTTTTTAATGTTTATTTATTTTTGAGACAGAGGGAGACAGAGCGTGAGTGGGGGAGGGACACAGAGAGAGAGACACACAAAATCTGAAACAGGCTCCAGGCTCTGAGCTGTCAGCACAGAGCCAGACGAGGGGCTCCAACCCACGAACCGTGAGATCATGACCTGAGCCGAAGTCAGATGCTCAATTGGCTGAGCCACTCAGGTGCCCCAACTTACCACTTTTATACCCCGCATCAGTCACTTCCTGAATTTACTTTCCTCTTTGAATCCCTTGATTTTTGTGTTGTATCATACCCCCTTTGCAAATTCTTTCAGTTCCTGACTGCCTCTCCTTCCATTTTGCTCACACTAATTGGAAGGCATTATGTACTTCTATACTCACAGAAGTGCAGTTAAACTTCGCTAGAGAAAATCATAAACAAATATGTTTAATTTGATTTTTCTAAGTCAAGTTTACTGAGCTACAACTTACATAAAATATAATTCGTTCTATTTAGGAGTACTAGTTTATGATTTTAACAATTGCATATATGTGGCAACTACCAGCACGAAGATATGGGAAATTCCCTCCTGCCCCTTTGTAGTCAACATCTTTCCCCACGTCCAGCCCATAGCAAGCACTTGAGAAACAGAATATACAAATAACAGCCACACAATATATAAAAATAGAATTCTGCCCCATAATCTGCAACAAACAGTTCAGGAAGACAAACCACAACCTTTGTAGCAATCAGTCCAGAACAGCCAGAACTTGATTAGTAACTACAAACTTCCCCAGTTTTTCCTCTGCTTTTAACTTTGGGCCAACTAGAGAAAGCCGGATAGTCTCCCTTAACCCATGACATAAGATTCTAGCTACTAGTTAGCTGACCTGGCAGCTTCTGAATACCAAAGTCTGCAATCAGAGCATACCCTAAATTTCTTTTTTTTTCTTACTACACAGATCTGCAACTTTCCTGCCTGTCTCCTCTCCATTTCCTGATGGCTGACTCCCTTGCCACAGCAAGGTCTGAACTAAGAGGCTTTACTTGTTCTCATTTGGCTGGCCTCATTTATTTCCAGAGTTTTCCTGGAGGGCCTGTCAAAACACTGTGGCATTAGACCACACCCTTCGACCAGGTAGGGTATGTACAGAGGCCTTGTGTCTTGCTATTTGAGGCTCATTGAGTCCATGCTGACATTGCAAGGTAGTACCGAGGTTTCTTCGCTTTGAGTTCCTTGGCTATTTATTCTCAGTTTGATATCTGGGTTTTGTTATTGCTTTCCATTTGCTTGGCATCTTTGGTGGAAGTGGGCCTTTGCTTTTCATCTTTTTTATTTTTGTGGCATCTTTTGTGTTACTGTTTTATGTTTTCTGGTCTAAAGTGTTGTTTGTCAGAAGATGGAAATCATAAAACAGAACACACGCAAAGACCATACAAGTCTTATTATTCAAGTTGGCCTCACAGACCAATGAGTTTGCAGTTCTCACCAAACTAAAATCCACTTGCACGAGTTTTTCTTTGGGTCACCAATTAAACCAGAAAGGTTTTCCTTCTTCTAGACTTTGTGTCCCAGAGCTCAACTTTTAGCCACAGAGAGCAATCTTTTTGGTTTTCCACCTGCCAAAAGGCACAGATTTTCAGGTTTTCATACAGAGGAGGCCAATTGTGTTTGGGGTCTTGAGAAGCACACAAGAATATTTCTACTGGTCACTCCCAGCTTGCGGGGTCATCTGAGTCTAAAACCTTTCTCTTCCAGGAAGAAAAAAAAAAACTCTGCTTCTGATATATATGCTCATCACCATCCTAGTTCTTATGCCCATCTTCCTAAATGGCATAAATTCACCAAAAATTATTTGGGCTTTCAGTGGCAACTCTGAGGAACATTTTAACAACATGGCTCATTTCAGACGCCTTAGAAAAAAAAGAACATTTCTTAAGCTCTTTCTGATATCTCTTCTTCTGATCCTTTGTTGTCTCCTTCCTTTTCTCTTTTTCAGACTCCTTACCTTTTTCCCCCAAACCCCAAAATAACCAGTGCCTCCAAAGAACCATCCCTCTCATGAGCAAAATATGCAGGCAACTATTGAATTTAAATCTTCCCTAAAGGACTTGAGTTGAATTATGAGTTATAATTTAAGATGTCCCTAAACCCAAACAAGACCAGCAAAATTCATAGAAAATTTTTGAATTTGGAGATATGCCTATGACTCAAGTTTTCATGACTTACATCACCTCATACACATATTGGTCAGAACTTCAGAGACTAATTGTTGGATGGCAAAAGCTGATGGAACTGATGCAAAAAAGGGGTCTTGGGGATCCCTGTGACCACACACACAGCAGAAGGCTTTCAAATTAAGGCAAAGGTCTTAAAAGCCATACCATTTCTAATAAAAAATTCATTGGGCATAATTCAAATGGCCTAATTGATTCAAAAATTTGATTAAAGTAGTTGATAACAGAGACAAGATGAAACTACAGGAAATTTGGGGGATTAACTGGAAAATAGTTTTTGACGACATTTGAGAGTTAAGGAAAGAGCTGATGTGGCAGCAGCTCTTTATCTCATTTTGTCAATGGAATTATTCCCCAAATGGCACACTTCCTTGATAAACAGAAATTAGAAGGGGAAATAGCTTCTTTATCTTGACTGAAACACTTGCAGAACATTTTGAAAGGGCTTTAGAGAAAAACGAGAAGTGTCTTCAAATAAACTGTGGCCCTACTGATCAAACAGCTATATGGCCCACTTTACAACCAACCATCCACTGACAAGAACACTGGTGAATATTATAAATATGAGACACCAGAGATAAAATGTCCAATTCTTACAAAAGAATAACAAAGACAAAGAAAAACCCTTCAATTCAAATCAGCAAGGATATCCCAGAAAGGAAAACTCACCCAATAGCTTGCTTTCGTCTTATACGTTAAAGGTGAATTCACTATAAATCTAGACTGTTATCCTCACCGATTCTTGGTAGATACAGGTGCTCTTCTTTCTACACTAAACACTACAAAATCTGCTCAAACTCTGTCTCAGAATAAACATACTAGAGAGATGGTAGGTATAGCAAATAACCCATAGCTTTTCACTACCTTCTAGCCCTTAACTCTAATCCTTGGGCTCTTGGCTGGAAACTGTCCCCTCCTGTTTTGTGATACCACCCCTGCAAATTCAATAGAGAGATATTTACTTTGCAAATGGAATTGAATATTAAATGCACACTGGAGGAACTATTACTTGAGTTTCCATAGGACTCCTTTGTTCATGATCAAGTAGGTCCTTTGAATATACCTTTGAATATACCTTTGCCTACTTCATTGTATTTGATACATACCCCCAGATAAGGATATTAACTATATACCTGAGATTCCATGGGCCAAAAATTCCCCTGACATAGAAAAGATCATTTAAAACCTATAAAATTTCAGAGTTACCCTACTCAAACTTCCCCAATATCTCTCGAAACAGAAGAAAACAAAGGGCTAGAGCATGTAGTTTAAAGTCCTAACCAAAGGTCTTCTAATATCCTGCAATAGCCTTTGTTTTCCTGTCAGGAAAAAAAAAAAAAATGAATGAGGACACTGATTTGTTCAAGACCTTAGGGTCATAAACCAAAATATTATCCCGCATTTTCTGGTAGTTTCTAACCCAAATACCGTGCTGTCATCAATTCATCCTGAATTCACTTGTTTTCCTATAGTAGATCTTTGTTCTACCTCATTAAGTGTGTCTGTAGATCAAGAAACTAAGTACCTTTTACCTTCACCTTGAGGACAACAATGTACCTAGATAGTTGTATCCCATAGGTTCACTGAAACCTCCTTCTATATTCTTCAGGCCTGCCACAAGACCTAAAAGATCTAAATGTCCCTTGTGGTCCAGTTGTGATGTTTTATGTAGATGGTCTCCTACTTTGTTTAGAGAGCAAGGGAGCTTATACAGAGTTCCCATTTATTTGTTCTCAGTCTAATATAAAAGCACCAGAAAGTTTCAAAAGGTAAATTACAATTTTTCCAAGTCACAAACCATTATATAGGGCAAGGCTTATCCACTGAGGGAGAAACATTCTTTCCTAATAAAGATTACCCAGATTTATCCTAGATCCCTCACAAAATGCCAGTTGAGAGTACTTATAGCTTTAAGTGAATCTGATAAACAATAGTGACAAAGATTTCTAAGATTGCAATGCCTTTTTATGAATTGACTAAGTCCTCAGTAAAAGAACCTCCACTTGGGGAGCTCAAGCAGGCCTTTTGTAATTTGAAGAAGTCTCTTCAGTAGCCTCTTTCTGTATGAAATCCTAAGTACAAGAAACCATTTCACCAATTTGTTCATGAGTGATCTAGATAGGACCTTGGGGTTTAACTCAATTTCATGGAACCACCAAAAACCCTTTGCTTTCTGTAGCCTCAGCCTCGACCTGGTTGCCAAGGTGTAGCCCCTTGTTTTCTGGCAATGGTTGCTACTGCAAAACTTGTTGATGCTCCTGCTGAGTTAGTTTCAGGCTCCACACTTGACCTCATGGTTTCTCATGAGGTACAAACATTACTACTCACTGGGAACACACAATACTTTCAGACAATTAATCACCTTCTTATGAGATTCTCTTCCTCTCCCCCTTTCACATTACTATTCAGCACTGCAACATTCTGAATCTTGAAGGAGGAATATTATAATTGTCTTACTTCAGTTAGGAAATTTTCCATACCTCATTCGGATTTATTAGGGACTCCCATTAAGACCCCTAACCTAATATTATCTGTTGATGAATCACATCTCAAAACTGAAAGTGGCTTTTATCAAGAATTTTATCAAACAAGCACTGACAGAACTATTAGTAATCTAAGATCTCTTTAGAAATATAGTCCTCTATATAAATAAAATTAACTCATTGTAGCTTTTAATCATAGCATCTTTCTCTTAGCATAATATGCTTGAAATTCATGGAAGGGTTTACATGGATCAGGAATTAATTTGTTTTTATCACTAGGTAGTATTCTATTGCATGAACATAAAACAATAATTTTATCCATTTACCAATGAGCATTAGGTTATTTTTAGTTTAGAGTAATAATGAAAGATTCCTATAAAAATCCACTTAAACTTTTTTCTTGGACTCATGTTTTCACTCACTAAGTAAATACACAGGTATAAGATCGCTTTTATTGTATTGTAAATATGTGCTTAACTTTATTAGAACCTGCCAAACTTTCTTTCAAAACGGCTACACTACCAATAATGTATGAGTCCCACTTCTGTGTTCTCATCAGCACTTGGTATTATTACATTTTAAGTGCTTATTTGTTTCTTATTCCTTCTAATATATATGTAATTATATCCAATTATGGTTTTGTTTTGTATTCCCCTGATGAGTAACCATGTAGAACATATGGCCATATTTTTATACAATGATTCTATTTTTAGTGAGATGTCTATTCACATTTTTTGTCCATTTCTTTTATATTGAGCTATGGAAATTCTTTCTACATTCTAGATACCAGTCCTTTATCAGATAAATATTTTGCAACTATTTTATCCTTGTATTTGATTTGTCTTTTCACTTTCTCATCTGTGTCTTAAGAACAGAAGTTTTTGAATTTTTATGGCTTTTAAATTATTATTTTTTCTTTTAAAGTCTTCATTTTGTGTCTTAAGATACCTTTGCCTAATCCAAAGTCACAAAGATGTCTCCCTATGGGTTCTTCTAGGAGTTTTAGAGCTTTAGATTTAATATTTAGATTTATAATTCAGTTCAAGTAATTCTTATAGATGGTGTATGTCATGAGTCATGTTTCATTTGTTTGAAAATGGAAGCCCAGTATTTCCAGTACAATTTCTTGAAAAAGATTGCCCATTCTCCCTTGAATTTTTGCCCATAAAAATTAGTTGCCCATATGCATTTGCATTTACTTTTCAATTTTGTATTATGTTTCTCAATATGTGTGCCTATCCTTTCTCTAATACTACACTATCTTGATTATGGTAACGTTATAAGATAGTAAGACTATAGTAACTTTAGAAGTCAAGTACTCCCCCAACTTTGTTCTTTCTCAAAATCATTTTGGCTATTCTTTCTTCACCTTTCCAAAAAATATTAGAGTCGGTTCGTCAATTACCTAAAAAGCACAAACAGAAACTACTAGGATTTTAATGCAGAGTGCATGAATCTATATCAGTTTGGGGAGAACTGATATCTTAACAATATTGACTCTTCCGATCAAGACCTTAGTTCTACCCTAATTGATATGTTTTGATTCCTACCAAAATTCCAGTGGAAATCTATCTAGATATAGGTAAGTAGTTTCTAAAATTATATGAGAGGGCAAGGAAATTAGGATAACCAAAACAATTTTGAAAACGAATCAAGTTGAAGGTCTCCTGCTGCCTGATTTTTATATTTATATAGCTCTAGTAATCAAGCTTGTGTGTTGTTGTTGAGTGGGTAAATAGATCAATGAAGCAGAACAGAGAATCCAGAAGTAGATACATACAATCATAGGTAACTGATTTTTGACAAAGGTACAATAGCAATCCAGTGGATTGAAAAGATAGAGTTTTAAATAAATGAAAATGTAACAACACTGGACAAAAACAAAACAAAACAAAACAAAACAAAAAAAAAAACTTCATGGGGAAAAAAATAAAGGAATAAAACTGAATCTACACCTCACACTGTATACAAAATTAACTCAAAATGGATTCTAGAACTAATGTAATACATGAAACTAAAACTTTATTTATTTTTAAAACACCATTTTTTTTTAATTTCTTGAGGGAGAGAGAGAGAGAGAGAGAAAGGGAGAAAGCATGAGTGGGGAGGGACAGACAGAAAGGAAGACACAGAATCTGAAGTAGGCTCCAGGCTCTGAGCTGTCAGCACAGAGTCTGACACGGGGCTCAAACTCACAAACTGTGAGATCATGACGGAAGCCAAAGTCGGAGGCTTAACCCACTGAGCCACCCAGGCGCCCCAAAACTAAAACTTTTAAAAGAAAACACAGGAGAAAATCTTTGTAACCTAGGGTCAGAAGAAGAGTTCTTTGACTGACATGAAAGGCAAATTTCATAAAAGAAAAAATAAAAGATAAATTAGATTTCATTAAAATTAAGACCCTGTCAAAGAATGAAAAAAAATCCACATTGGGAGAAAATATTTGCAAATCACCTATCTGACAAAGAACTTGTATCCAGAATAAATTTTAGAAACTCTCTAAATTCAACAGTAAAAAAACAGCCTGATTATTTATTTTTCTTTATCAAGATTTTTTATTAATATGATGAAATATATTATTTCTTTTATTTTGTATTCTATCCATCAGAATGCCAAACTTCCTCGTACTTTATTGTCTTTATCTTTATTCAGTTTTCTCCTATTATTTTATTTTTCTGTAATCTTTCCTTTGCTTATCAAAAATCTTACCAAAAAAAACAAAAAAACAAAAAAAACCCAAATCTTTCCTTTCTGTAAGTATTTGCTTATGTTCACTGCTTCTGATTTATTTACTAATTCTGAAATGGCATAAATTTGGTCCTCAATATGTTTCTGTAAGTTGGAAATTTCTCACTCTTATTTTGAGGTCCTTTTTGATTGTATTCATGTCTATATCATGCAATTTAATTTAGCATAAATGAACTTAAAGAAATTTCTTTTTGTCTGTTCAGTTATAGTCCCAATTTGTATGGAATGCTTTATACTGGTTAAAAGTAACATTAAGAGTTTTTTCATAAGCCCGACACATCTATCAACATCTTTGGTAGACACCGTGTCTAGACCTTCTTCCAAGGAAGATTTTGCTGCCCAGCTTCACCAGGCAGCTTCTACTTGTCAGTTGTATCAGGCTGTGAGTCAGCTGCAGAGACCTGCTTCCTTAGAGAACACACCTCCCCGTGAGGGCCACAGCCAATGGTTAAGAGAAGACTGCAAATGGGTTGCCATTTGTACTAAAGTGAGACAGACAATTCTAATGAACATATGTGCTTCAGATATCCCCACTGGGTTGAGTGAGTCTTTGTGAGACTGCATCACGGTCGGATGTTTCCTTTTTCCCAGTCCTAATTTCTCATCTTTTCACATCTTATTCCTAAACACCATCTTGATGTCTTCCAAGTCATCTGTGAAATAATTTTGTTTGTTTGTTTTTAATTTACTTCTAATTTACCAATGTGGTTATATACTATTTGGGTTATTTCAATATTTCTTGTTTATATAATTTTAATTATGAAATGTACTCATGAGCCATATAGGATAGTGAAATTATATGGTTTGCTTCATCATACTCATGGTCCCTCATTTTTACTTGTTTGGTTTTCTATGTGCTACTCACTAAATCACCCCCAGACATTAAAGAATAACTATCCACGTCTATTAAATATGTTCAAATATAGGAGGTAATGATGATTTTCCAAATCTATCATCTATCCTTATATTTGAGTAGTTTAACTATAGGGTGCTAGGTAGGAAATCATGTATTTCAAAATATAGAACACATTTCTTATTTTCTTTTAACTTATGATGTTACGGGAAACCAATCCCATTCAGGACCTAAATCCTGTA
Organism: Panthera uncia; assembly: GCF_023721935.1. Taxonomy (NCBI): domain Eukaryota; kingdom Metazoa; phylum Chordata; class Mammalia; order Carnivora; family Felidae; genus Panthera; species Panthera uncia. The sequence goes on from NW_026057584.1 coordinate 41,894,642, forward strand.
CATATTCCTATTCATTTTTCTTTCTGCAAGAATTTAGCATTTTAATCTGTATTGTCTGATTTTTTAATAATGAGGTACTCTTGAGTAGATGAGTTTGTGGTTTTTTTAATCATTGTGTAGGGATGCAAAAAAATGTTTTTTATGTTTTAAACAATTTTATTAGTTCTTTAATACTTTTCTTCTAGTACCTCTTTAGTAAACTTCTATTATTCATCTCCAGGACCCATCCTTTAATTTTTTGTCTACTTTTAGCCATTTTGAGTCTTATATTTTCTGCAAGCTTCTATTGAATTTACCATGTAACCTGCTAAAGTACTTTTTATTCCTCCTGTCATATTTTAGAATTTCAAAAGCATTTTCATATCTGAATGTTATATTTGTAGCACCATAAATTCACAATTCATTGCTGCCTCCCATCTCCTAGGAGATATTGATTATAGTGGTGGTTATTTTGAGATTTCTCTCCTACTTTCTGTGTTGTTTTTGTTTTTCCTGAAATAATTTCTATTTTATGGTTTTGGTTTCTATATTTCATAAAAACTTTTCTTAAAAGTTTTTTGCTCTTATTTTTTCATTTACATTTAAGAAGGAGAACTACAATTTAATTGAAAGTTCAGTTCTTGGATGGAGTATATTGGAAGTCAGGCTTTAAAACAAATCAATAAGACAGTGAACCAGATTTCTCAATAAGCAACAGACCAATTTCTCTACACATGGATACAATAATCTCCCGCATGGTAGGAGGACTGGGCATGAATTTCCATGTCAGCATTATGGGATCTACCGACGTGCAGAGGTAGTCTCTTTGGTGAACATGTAGACTTTCTTATTCTGAAGCTGTGTTTACGCCGGCATCTCACAAGCATTGTCAGTGTGCAAACCTTAGAAAATACACTTCTAGCTTCTATTAGAAGGTCAGCACTCTTCTTTGTCCATTTGGAAGGACATTTGTTCATTTAACACATATTCATTTGATTCTGATTACATGCCAAACACTGTTACAAGTAATTGAGATATATCAATAAAAATAACAGACAAAGATCCCTACCCTAATGCTGCTTACATTCTAGAGATGAATCAAATTTTGAACCAGTCTTTATGGTTTTGGCCTTACCCCAAAGCCCACTTTTGGAGACTTCTTTCCAAGTCATGATCCTTTAGGGAGGTTCTACATTGTAAATCCATTAACTTTCCTCCCTGCAGGCTTAAGCGTCCGCTTGCTTTCTCTTGTCAGCCAAGATAGGTCACATTCTCTATTTTCGCCTTCATGATTTTGCTGAAATTCTTGTTAATATCATCTATAAAAACTTCAATGTTGTTTTATTTTTTAATTAAAATATGTTAAAATATTATTTAAACTAACAATATATATACAGTGTAACATTTGTACATGTACATCTCATGAATCTTTGTTTATATCCTTTAAAAATTGTTAATGTTTTTTTAAATTTATTTTTGAGAGAGAGAGAGAAAGAGACAAAGTATGAATAGGGGAAGGGCAGAGAGAAGGAGATACAGAATACAAAGCAGAATCCAGGCTCTGAGCTGTTAGCACAGAGACCAATGTGGGGTTCTAACTCATGAACCAGAGATCATGACCTGAGCTAAAGTCAGATGCTTAGCCAACTGAGTCACCCAGGCACCCTTATTTATACACTTTAAATATTATATGTAGTTTCAGTTTTCACATGGATGATAGATAATTGTTCCATAGTTAAGTAATGACTTTTTCAAAGGACTAATTGAAAATTTTCTAGATATTCAATGCTGATAATTTTAAGAACCAAGTTTTAATTTCAGTATATGATTATATAATGGAACTTCTCAGTAGAAAGATAAATCCTAAGCAAGATTGATTTGAATTAGTTTTCAAAAGAAAAGGGTGGAGGCAATCTTACACTGTGATCTCATTTAGATTACAAATTCAGAGTTCATTTTCAGATTGATGATACCAGTTGCAACATTAATAACTTCACAAATTGGGTAACATAGATTTCTCTGTCCATGAATGGTTTTGTCAGTAGTTGTTTTATTTTTTCTAAAGTGCATTTTCACTGTAATATATTCTTCAGAATGAACAATTTTGGCTTAATAAAAGGAATGGTGACATTTCTGCCCTCTCAGGACTAAAGTAACCATCTCATCTTAAAGAAAATACTTTTTCCACTACATCCAGATGCTCTGAATTGCTAGCATAGTAAATAGATAGTTATTGTCACAAAATATTCTCCAACTTTTGCAGTCATTTATAAACATTAAATCCTTAATAGAAATTATATTATGATCAATATCTAAAATTAATAAAATTATAAGGAAAATATTCGCTAAGGTAGGCAGGAGATTAGACACTTGTTCAAAAATTTCCTCCCTCCTCTCTCATTTCCAGGGAATGAGTATACTTGTCCGTTCTTTGACTTTGGATTAACAATGTGACCTGTCTAGGCCAACTGGATATTAGAATATGTCAAGCAAGCATTTGGAATTCATTTGTGCAATTTACTTCCCCTGTAGTATGTCTGTCATTGCCATGAGGAGATATTGCCCTAGGTGTCTGCTGATGCCTCGGTCTACACCCTACAATGAAAATGTGTAGGGCACATTCTTCAGTGTAAAACATTGTCGATGTGGTATCACATCTTGAAGCAGAACTATACCAGTACCAATAGGCCCACAGTCTTCGGTATAAACAAATCCTTGCATTTCATCCTACTAAGACTTTAAGATATTTGTTATCAGCTTGAAACAAAGATGGGGTGCTGCTATAACAAAAATGAAATATATGGCACTGGTTTTGAGATTGACCAGTGAGTGATAAGGACACTTCTGTGTGAAGCAGGATAACATGACAAGGAAATTGTTAAGAAAAATTACGACCTGAATTGTAATATAGTGGTGAAATATTTGGCAAACCACAGCCTGCTGCACCTTCTGAGATGGTACCTTTTGAGCTTGTAGACTTGGACATGATGATTTATAGACAGAATATTGGAAAGAATGTGTACTGGCTCTTATTATCTGTATTTTGATACGGTATTACCTAAAATATTGACAGCAGAATTAAGTGTAAATACAGTAAGTACCTACATTCTAGCAATTTTTTTAGTTGGGAATAGAAGATTCTAATCTCTTATATCTTGAATGAGTAGAAAATTCTCAAAATAAAGGCAAAGGGACAAAATCTTAGGACAGACTATATTCAGGATGCTATCAATAAAGCATGGACTCAAAGTTAAAAAAAAAATTCAAAGCGTGGCTCTGATATCCTTTATGAAGATCTAAAAGTAAAAAGCTGGTATCTACTGGACTCTTTCTGCTATGAGAAAAGACTCCTATAAAGAAGTATCAATAAAAGAAGGGGGCATATGATGTCTCAAAAATAATTGATAACGTAAGGTATGGCACATAGACTTGGTGGGAATACCTATATTGAAGACCCACATAACTTTGACAAAGCTGCATTAGAAAAAGTTTCGTTAGCCTGGAATAAATCAGAATGACATGTATTTGCTATAGGGAAAGATTTCTAAGCCTAGAACATTCTATGGGAAAGAAACAGGCTTAGAAACCTGCTCAGCATCATAAATAAAAGGTAAATATTTAAATACTTTTTTAGAAATGGCCAAGGAGGAAGATGAAAAAGAAAAGAGTTGTCAGAGGTCAAAGCAAGAGCCATGGAGAATAATGGGCTGTTGGGTCACTTCCACAAACCAAACCAGGATAGATGGACCTAGCAACATATGCTCAATGTGACTTCAGAATTGCCACAGATCATTCTTTTCTTTGTATTTCCCACTTTTCTAATGTTCTCATATTTCTCTTATTCTATGAAGGTATTACCAGTTTATATTGAATTTGTGGGAGAGCCCATATAACAGATAACTTTTTTTGAGGATCTGAGGCCTCCACATCAAAAAGCAACTCTTAGAATTGATGGAAATACAAGATTCTAGAATTCAAGTCATAGCCAGCATTGGCTGAGATTTGGGGCATCTTGGGATTGGAGTGGTATGATTTTCACATTAAATGGACATGAGTATTTATGAAGGTTGTTAAATTACATTATCGTTGAAAACTGTTCATTCTCTCCCATCTCCTTAACTTCATGGGAGGACTATGTTTCCCTTTCCTTTGAATTTGAACTCAGCATATGCCTCGATTAGCTAAGGAAATGTTAGCAGAAAAGAAAGGGTTGAAGATTTGAAATACACCTTAGAGTTGTGATTTCTTGTCTTATGTGACTGCCATTATCATGAGAACTTCTGGAGACAGGATGCCACCTCAGCTGGGGTCCTGGGAACAAACACTTCCAGAATAGGAATTCCCAGCCACGAATCCTCAGACACATTGAGTATCCATGAGCAAAATAAATGCTTCTGGCATTCCATTAAGATGCTATAAATGTTGGCCATATGGCAATAGTTTAAAAAATGCAAGGCAACAGGAGTGAATGACATCAGCAAGGTGTCAGTATAGAAGTTTCCAGTGCTCGTTCTCTCACAGAAATATCAGTTGGAACAACTACCCATGCATGAAAATGCCTTCACAAGATGTAAGGATTCCCTGTAAGAAATTACAGCACCTGAGTGGAGCAAAAAAATAAGAAAAGACATAAGAAAAAACACAGTGAGGAAGGTAGGAAAGACACTTTAACATCGCACCATACACCCTTCACCCAAGTCCAGGCCGCAAAGCACAAGGAGACACCCTCACCTACAGGGAAATGAAGTGAGAGACCTACGTCACACTGGACCTCAGCACCAAGCCTCCACCCAGAGCTAGGCCAGTCCCCACAGACCCAGCCTCCAGGCCAGCTCCCGTGGTTCCAGGAACCTCATGGTTTATACCTTAATTATACATAATTTCTATTTAAAAATATGTCAATAAATAAAAAATGACTGGCTGTATGTCAAAATACTCATGATGCCCACGTTTAGGTATGAGAGCACGAGTGATTTTTGTTTCCTTAATATATTTTTACATATTTTTTTACGCAGTATTTAGTGTTTCCATAACATTTAAAGTCTAAGAATTCTTGCGGTGCCTGGGTGGCTCAGTCAATAAGTGTCCGAGGTTGATTTTGGCTCAGTTCATGATCTCATGCTTCATGGGATCCAGCCTGGCCTTGGGCAGGCTCTGCTCTGACAGTGCGTAGGCTGCTTGGGATTCTCTCTCTCTCTCTCTCTCTCTCTCTCTCAAAATAAATAAATAAACTTTATATATATATATATATATATATATATATATATATGAATGCTCATGCAAATCATCTTATTTCTTGTATATGTGCTCAAATATCCAACAGGTGCATTTAATTGGTGATGCATCTTTTAAAATAGATCACATACTATGACTAAGATGAATCAATGTTGTTTCACACTTTTAATGATTTCATAAGGTAAACATTCATTTACCGATCTGAAAAATCACTAAAACATAAGATATATGTATTATATATTCATAGATATCAGTGATCATAAAATCCTATGATCTGACAATTTTTATTTCCTTAATGCTATTCTCTAAAGTAATCTGCTGCCCGTTATAGTCTCAGATTTTTTTTTTAATTTTATTGTGGCTATAGACTCCAAAATACATTAATTTAAAATATTTTTGAGAATGTTTTAAACATTCAAATGAAGCATGCTCTAAGCAGTGTAAAAAATGTGATTGTGCTAAGAAAAGGAGTCCCCCCCGGGGCGCCTGGGTGGCTCAGTTGGATAAGCAACCGACTTCAGCTCAGGTCATGATCTCGCAGTTTTGTGAGTTCCAGCCCCATGTCAGGCTCTGTGCTGACAGCTCAGAGCCTGGAACCTGATTGGGATTCGGTGTTTCCCTCTCTCTCTCTGCCCCTCCCCTGTTCATGCTTGCACTCTCTCTCTCTCTCTCTCTCTGTTTCAAAAGTAAACAAACATTACAAAAATTAAAAAAAAGAGGAGTCCCCCCGAAATCGCAAACCAGGTAATGTGTTAAACACTGATGCTTCTCACAGAGTAGTTTGGGAAATCTATCTTCCAGATATATGATGAGATGTCACTTTAGACTCCCCGAAATTGGGTGGAGCCATGCAAATAGTTGTAGCTGGAGAGTTTTAAGCTCAGTGAGATGTATCATTACTGGGGAGATCAATGTGTGCTCTACATACGTGTATGTTCTACATACATGCTAGTCTGTTATGACTGCATAACTTAGCTTGCTCTGATTTATACCCCCTTTTTTGCTGACAAAAAATTGGTAAGAAGGAAACTAGCAGATGTCCAAATTTATGGAGTAGTATAAAATACAGCACACCTACAAAGAAATAACAAGTTTGAAAGCACCGTTCAGTTAAACACAGTAAAATTAACTGGTCTACCCATTTTTAGCTTTTAAATCCCAGCTGTTACATCTGTTCCTCAGAGAAAGGTTTTCTGACAGCCCAAACCCATTCAGACCAAGTTATTCCTCACCTTTCCCATCATAATAATGTTCACACTCCATTGTAAGTTTCATTTTATTATTTTTCTTTCATACCGTAATATCTACAGGGACCAGGACCAATTCTGTTTATTCACACGTGTATCCCAAGTACCTGTAAATTACTAGCACGTAATGCATTATTTATTTATTTATCTATTTATTCATATTTATATAAGTACTAAAATTAGTAAGTTAGTACTAAACTGTTGAATGATTTTTAGCCAGAATTTTATTGGAACACAGGTATATTAATTGCGTTCCATATCATCGATGGTTGCTTTCGCCTGACAAATACAGCATTGAGTAGTTGTGACAGAGACTGTATGGCTTTGAAAAGCCCAAAACATTTCTTAAATCTGGCTCTTTACAGAAAAGGTTAGCTGAGCTCTGCTGTAAACAAGCTGCAATATGTAAAGTCAGAAGGATGAGCCAGGTCAAATTCATGGGGGAAGATTGAGAGTAAAAACCTGAGAGACCAGGTTAAAGCAGCATTTGAAAAAGTCTTAACAAATGGATGTTAATCTGTAATTTAGGAAAAGATACAGATAGTGACAAACATGGTCAGAATAAAGAAGACACAAAACTAGCACAATATAATTGCCCTAACAGGCTTTGGAAAAGTGAATTTATGGTGCATAGATAAGAAAGACTGATTTAAAGGGCAGAAGTGATGTGGAAATAATAGTATATTTGTCTCTGGCTTTGGATGAAAATAATTTTTTAAACAGCCTTACGTATTGATGATCCTTGTAGTATCTAAAATATATACCTCCTGTCTCTTAACCTCAATACCTCTGATCTTCATTATTTCCTCTTTTGTTCTACCAAACATGTGGAGTGTGCGTGTGTTAGAGAGAGAGGGAGATATGTTATATTCACATACAGTGTTGTTTTCGTTTTAATATTGAGTGTCTCGTGTTTGCTTTCATAAATTAACCCTTCCACGTTTAACTACTCATTTGACAGGAGGCACAGGTAACAATACCAATATGAAAAGAGAAGGTGGAAACCAATATGTGCTGACAAGATTTATAATTCATCCAGATACGCATATTCTCTTCTACTTTAGAAGATATGCTAAGACCACCTGTCTGAATCCTGCAAGTTAACAGCTTTCCATAAATACAGTTTTACAAATGCTATGGGACATTTTCCTAGTCCTTTTGTGCTGATGAACTGGAAATCTAAGGCATGTTTTTTTCTTTTTCCAGAGAAGCAACAGACTTTTGGGGGGGGTGGTGAATTTGTTAACTGGAAGGTTTTGCTAATTCCATCACACTAAGAAACATCTATTATACACATCAAGGACTTCACTGTTAACGTTGGAAACAGACATGGAAATAAATACAAGTAACGTATCTGGTGATGGTGCAAGTAATAAGGCACAGAAAAGAGACCGAAAAGAGACTGAGTGAGCTCTATTAAAAGAGCCAGTAGAGCTAGGATTGAAGAAAGAGTGTAGAAGGTTAGGTCAGCCTTCCGAAAAGAGGTACAAATCCAACATCTGGGACTAGTCAACCCGTAGTCAATCTTGAATTCTCCTGAGGGCTTAGAGTTGATTTCTAAACTATATATTCAGAATTTCTTTTCATAAATGTACTATGTGCTTCCACTCCAAGTTGGGTGTAAACAAACCTAATAATCCCACATGATTGAAGGTTTTGAGTTTATATTCAGTTTTTCAAACTCAAAGGAGAGAGGAGATGCCTCTATTCACCTGGGTTTCAAATCACTGTTCTCTGAAGCAAGATTGACTGAGGGTTCAACTGATCTTCTTGACATCTCCCAAAGACATAGTTTAAAGATTTTATAATATGAGATATATTAACAACATAAAATAATCATTATCAAGTTATTTTACATGTTTATTTCCAACTCTCAAATCAGGATGTTAGGAAGGAGAAAATATAATTTACTTCTTTCTCAAAATTAGGAAATGTTTTGCTTTTAATCAATCCAAACTTTTTCATTTTTGCTAGAAATGCTTCAAAAGGAAAGGAAAGGTCTTGGGGAATACAGCTAAACTAAGTATTATAGCATGTTTTCTCAATACAGGGATGGCTAGGAATGCTTTAATCAATTTGCAATTTCAGGCAATATGAATTTGTTTCAAATACCCTGAATAATGTCAGGCTGGTTAGGTTGAAAGACAGTCAGACTCTGAAGACTTTCTCTAATGATTTTATCAGAAAACATAAGCTGGTTTAATTGTGGTTGTTTTTTTTTTTTTTTTTTTTTTATTTATTTTTTTTTTTTTTATTTTTGAGACAGAGAGAGACAGAGCATGAACGGGGGAGGGGCAGAGAGAGAGGGAGACACAGAATCGGAAACAGGCTCCAGGCTCCGAGCCATCAGCCCAGAGCCTGACGCGGGGCTCGAACTCACGGACCGTGAGATCGTGACCTGGCTGAAGTCGGACGCTTAACCGACTGCGCCACCCAGGCGCCCCGGTTTAATTGTGTTTTAAATGCGATGACTGCTAATAGGACCTTGGGGACTCCCTCCAGGGGAAAATTTTCATTCAAAATACATATGTAATTTGGAAATGTTGTTTATATTATTTCTTCATTTAAAAGTTAAAGAAATATTGAATTCAGATAAGTGACAGGATGTGTTTTTTGAAATGCATCTAATTTTAAGCGTGCTTAATAACTATTGCAGAATTATCAAGTATGATGTTTTAGTGTATAAAACTTATTCTCTGTTCCCATAAGTGAAATTGTAGAAAATGTGAAGGGCAGGTAAAATCAAAATTTATTTCCTATTGGATAAATGGTGGCCCAATTGAAAATTTTAAATATTTGTATTATCTTATTGTTGCTGGGAGAAAAAAGGAAAATGCATTTAAGAGAAGTGAGAACAGAAGATGTGAATGGCAGAGCTATAGTGATGTTTTTAAGTCCAACCTTCAAAAAAAAATTGAATGCAGTAAAAACAAAAAGGCTATGTCCAAAACAGCTCAGTTATTGACTGAATCCTACCCAGCAGGAAGGGCTCATGCAGCGTAGGAAAGTGATGGGTCCAAGCCCTATGTCTTGGTAGATACATTTTTGTGGGGTTTCTCATAAGAATTATCCTATGGAGAGTGCTTATAAAGCTTTGAGCTTTCACTTGAACTTTATAATGTTGCAGCCCAGGGAGAAGAAAGGAAGAATTCTCTATACACATGAAGATTATTTCATTTGCTAAGGTATTTAGTTATTTTTTAAAAAATTTTAATGTCTATTTTTTTGAGAGAGAGAGAGAGAGACAGAGCGTGAGCGAGGGAGGGCAGAGAGAAGGAGACACAGAATCCAAAGTAGGCTCCAGGCTCTGAGCTGTCTGCATCGAGCCTGACGTGAAGCTCGAATTCACAAACCATGAGATTATGACTTCAGTCAAAGTCTGATGCTTAACCAGCTGAGTCACCCAGACACCCCCATTTGCTAAGATATTTAAAGCCAAGGTTACACAAAGTGTTTTTTTTTTTAATTTTTAATGTTTCTATTTTTGTTCCTATTGTCCATCAGAAGCTTCTGATGAAAGATAGGGTCAAACTCTTTAGATCTCATATATGATATTATGATTCAATCTGAATTTATACCGTCAATATTAACTGAAGCCAATTATGTGTCAGGTTCCATATATAATGATAGAAGAATTAAAACAATGATCGTATTTAAGAAGTTTCTAGTCTACCGCATTGAGTTGTATGTCTACCAATCGTTCATTTTTAAATTTACCTCAGTTTTCTTATTCCTAAGATATGTAGTTTGGAATAATAAATTTAAAGCACTCATCCAAACATTAAACTTAATTATTTGAATGCAACTGAAAATTCCCTCATTCTCATCTTGAAGAGGAAAAGGATTAAAAAAAAAAAAAGAACACTTGCCCCCTTTAAAGAGAAAATATGGCACAAGCATATACAAATTATGACTCTAAATGATGTAGTTTTATAAATCTTTATTACTATGTAGTAGCAATGGAATTTTAATGGACTTTTCACACATGAAACATGAACATGGAAAAAATCAGAAGGCCGATTTCCATGACAATTTGCTCGCAGGCAGAACTGGAAATATTTATTAAGAAAGGCTCTATATACAAATATCAAATCATTATGTTGTACATTTGAAACTAACATAGTGTTATATATCAATTACACTTCAATGAAACTTTTTAAAACACTGCTAAACAATACTGCCCTTGCTAATGTATAATGACAGTTATATTGAAGTCACCACACTTATTGAGACTGTATTTATAGTTTAAAGAACCCATTTACACTAGCAGTTAGCTCACAGACTTATCCATGTATAAAATATCCCATAAGTGATTAAATCAATTAGGTGTATGGACAAATGGATTAGAAAAATACATTTTATATAGACTAAAATATATGATTCAAAGCAACATTTTATAGCTTCATTTGGAAATCTCTAGAAGCATTTTTTTCCCTACTAAGTAAATTTGAACTGTTAGGAAGTCCAGAGCTAGAGACGTGTTACGTTTTTTAAATGGCCTCTGTAAGATGACAAATTCTTTGTGCCTCTGTATCTGTTCAAAACCCTTAAGATCTTCTAGGAAATAGTTTGAAAAATAAGCTGAAAGTGTGTAGTTTAAAGTTAAAATATTGCCTGTTTCATTTTCTCACCTCAAGCCTAAAACATGTTGTATATGACATTGTATTGTTTCCCAGAGGAAGGGGGATCATTGTATATCCAAATATACAATGTTACATTTTGATTTGCTGGAGATCATGACATGAAAATCTTTAAGTGTATGCAGAATATCTTGCAAAGGAGGCTGTGTCTTGAAGACGTTTTTTCTCTTGTCATTCTAAACTCATATAGTAGCTGTGTTAGGTAGCACTGATGAGACAAGAGTCTAAAATTGGGCCAGCCACTGAAAGATTTATAATGTGAAGTTCTGAACACTTGGGGGTCACAAATTAATTGCTTTTCTAAAGACAACTTAATCATAAACAAAGTGGAACATTGTAATTTATCCTTCTGGATGACTGAGAGATTTAGGAGACACAAAAATTAGTAAAGATATTAGAGATTAAAAAAAACACATTTAGAAAGTTGAACTCCCATTTGGATCCTTCTACGGGGCAGCTGAAGATGCATTAACGTTTCCTTCTTCCTCTTTTCATCTTTCACAAGAAAGATTTTACTACATACGCATCAGGTATAACTTACTGCATAAAACATTGGCAAGATAATTATTTTCTGTAACATCAAAGTGTCATGATAAATAACAGCTACCAAGCAGTTTTCAATCTCCAAGTAAGTTTTGTAGAATTAATTCTTCAAAGTCAAACTGCTTTACTAAGTTGAGGATTTCCTTTTTATTTTAAATTTCAGTACTAAGAAGTCTCCTGTACCTTTTCTGGTCTTCTACCTTCACAGTACACCTGAAAGCCCTACCAATAAATTGATTTTCATTCTCATTCAAATGTAAGCATCAGGCTTCGGAAGTTGGATATATACATATTTTACCCAGTTTCAGGATTTAAATACAGTATGGGAATTTCAAAATATATTTCATACTTCACATCATTGTGTCCTTTGCTAAATTGTAAATAGAATTTACTCAGATAAAGCTTAATTTTATAAATTATACTAATATAAAGAAAATATTTATTTAGCTCTGATGATTTATGATAATGGATTCCCATTTTCATTTATCTTTGTCATAAATGTGATACTGAAACTCTTTATTTGTTTGCTGATTGCCTGCATCCATCTCAATTCTTTCTAATAAAAAAGTTTCTTATAAAACTCTTTTTATGGGATTATTCATCCTCCTACATGCGAAATAGATAGACTGATAAATAGACATATATTTATTCCAATTGTTTCCGCATAAATTCTGCATATATCTATATGATTAGATATAACATGCATCAATTTATCAAGCTCAAAATTATCTTTTGTGATGAGTATGTGATGAGTATATTCCATTCAATATGGCCCATGTGGTCAAGAGCCTTTTTATATTATGTTTTACTACAGAGGACAGAAGTGGGCTCAAATAAAGTTATATGGATTTTAGCTCATTATTAAATAAGTGCTCTTTAATAGTAAAACTCTCCCACAAAGCGGTGAACTGCTTCAAAAAATAAATGAAAGCCCATACACTGGAAATATTCAAGCAGAGGCCAATTGGCTCATGTAATAGGTTTTGCCAAAAAAAGAGAAAAAAAAAAAGAAAAACAAAAACAAAATTCATTACTGAACATGTGGTATCTTCCAAAATTAAACTGATAAGAACAGATACTACACTTATTCTTAGCCAAAAGGCAGAGAAGCGATATACCTTCCGAAATTAGTATCATGACATGTAGACCCTTCCCTACCAACATCTGTATCCCTTACCTCTCCTCTGCTAACCACTTGCCAAAATCCACTATGATTTTTATTACCTACTACAGTAAATAAATGTCAATAGAACAAAACCAATAGTTGAGACCCAGGAATTCTGATTCCAGCCCTGACTCACTATGTTTTTATAAAGTTAATTACTATTAATGCCATTTTTCTCACTTGAGAAAGGAAGACATCTCAAAGGTCAGACATATTTTATTACCTCACCATGCTTTGAAAACCTGATCTCTTCAGGTACTGGTCTTAGATCTAGATACAAAGCAGCGAACAATATAACTATGAACGTTACCCTCACTAGAATTAAATTATATTCGGGAAAGAATTACATAAATACACACGCACACACCCAATAATGTGTATCTTTCAAACTTCAGCCCAAATTGAAATAAGGGCTATGGAGTAGAATAACAAAAGGGATAGAAATAATTTTTGTTGGGTGAAAAGTGACTGCTTTTTTGAAGAATTGAATTTTAAGTTGAGATGTAAAACTGAGAAGAAATCGATCAGGGAAAAAAGAGAAGGAGAATGCCAAGCAGAGAAAATAGCATGTGTAAAGGTCCTGGGACAGAAACAAACCTGGGTTTTCTGAATAGCAGAAAGAAGACCAGAGTGTCTTAATCATGTAAGAGGAAGAGTGGGACAGGTAATATTGGTAAGGTTGACAGGGCAAAGTTATAGGCCATGATAAGGCATTCAGATTTTATTCTAAGAGGGGTAGAGGCCATTGAAGAGATTTATTGTGAGAACCAACACGTTCAAATTGATGTATATTATTATTTTTTAATTTCCTGCTCTGTATAGAGAACGGATAGAAGGATTGGCAAGAGGCCAAATAAGGAGATTAACTGGGAAATTATTGCTGTGACTGCTCAAGATATTATTCTGGTTTGAACTACATACAGTCCTAGAAGTATAAAGGGAGAAAAATAGGGAGGTATATTTTGGACGTTTCATGAAAAGAATTAGGATAATTATTTTGCTGGAGTGAGGTTGAGGTAAGTTTCAAGAAAACTGCTAAGTTTTCACTTGAGCGAGAGTTCCTCCAACTAAATGGGGCAAAGACTGAAAAGTTCAGTGTTAGGCAAGTTAAGTTTGAGATATCTGCAAATTTGACCAAGATGTGTAAATTGGCGTCCTAACTCCTCTGTCTAACTTCCCGTAATCAACACCTTACCCCACATCACCTATTCTCACATACTTCTTTTTGGCCTTCGCAGGTTCTCGAAGATCATCACGCTTTTAACTGTTCCTTGTAAATACCAAGCATCTCTACTGCTTTCAGGTTTTTACTTCTGTCATATCTATGTGGAATACTCTGGGTACTTCTCTTCCACATCCAGATTCTCACATGGATATTCTTTCCACTGTACAGATACTCTTTGAATCAAAAAGACTTATCGTTGGGGCACCTGCGTGGCTCAGTCAGTTAAGCTTCTGACTTCAGCTCAGGTCGCGATCTCATGGTTCTTCCTGAGTTCCAGCCCCATGTCAGACCGGCTGTTGTCAGCACAGAGCCTGCCTCAGATCCTCTGTCCCGCGCTCCCTGCCCCTCCCCCACTCATGCACTCTTTCTCAAAATAAATAAACAAACAAACATTAAAAAAGATTTATCTGTTCAGACAGCTGTGGGTTGAAGATTCAACTCTACTCATGTCATCAGCCAGTCACCAGCCATTGCATTGTATGGTTTGAGAAAGGTACTCCCTCTCCCACCATGGCGATCACTTCAGCCTAACAGTTGGGTGGGAACTGGATGATTTCTATATTAACGGTTACTCTCCAGGCCTTCAAAATTTGGTTTCTATTTGATGATCAGCATAGCTCAGAGATAACATTAATTCACAGATAGCCTACTTCTAGCTGAGAGCAGCTTTTCTGTTGAATTATTTTGTACAGTAGGTTGCCAAGAGTTACACATGTGAAGATTCTTCATAAATGCTTTTGATGATGAAAAGATCTAAACTCTATTTCAGGCAATGCCGAAATGTGTGCCATTTTCACAATAAGCTTGGTATTCAGCATTGGGGGAAAAAAAAAGTTCAAGCAAAGCAATTTTCTCACTTCACACTAGTTTTAAAACGGCCATGTCTAAGTTTTGGGAAATAAGCCTCTGTTGATGTCAGTGTATATTGAGCATACATTTTCTAGCCATGCGATGTGTTAAAGATTAAACAAACATGATAATTACGGCCCCCCAAAGCTTGGCATGACTTTTTCCTATGTACAGAAAAGGGAAGGTGGGAATTTTTCTTATGAAAGAGTAGGTCTGGATTACATCAGTTGTTTCATATCGTATGGCCATTAGCAGAGGTAACTTGCAATTTATTTTTCAGGTACTTTCTATGTTCACCTCTATAGGAGTCAACAGCTATTTATTGAGAAATGAATATCAGTAAATCTTTCTGTTATTATGGTAATATCAGCTCAAGTTAATTCCCTGCTGAGATGGAAAAATATGATTCAGACAATGAAAAACATATGTTTTGGAGAGACAGTGTGCCATCAAATTACATCAACAATATAAATGATTAAAATGTTTCTATAAACATCCTTTTGCTTGTCAGTAATGGATGAAACACACTTGCTCCCCATTGTTTTATTTATTTTTTTTTTACGAACAGCTGTTAACGTCATGAAGGAAACTTATTTTTACAATGTTATAATTAAAACCATGTATTATTACCTCTTTTGCCACATATGTTGAAGGAAACTCAATTATTTTGGTAGCTCAGCTTTTGAATGAGATTCTCTTAATAGACAAGTAGATCAGAATATAGACCGTTGTTCAGATACCTGTATTATCTGCTTATTTTGACTGAATACTGTAAGAAATCCTTTTAACCCTGATAGAATAAAAAAAAATTCAGAGCAGTGTCCTTCTGGCAGGTGAATTATAAAAAATAAAGTGTAAATAATCAGATCCTGTCTAGTTACACGGCTTACTGATTATGCCCATACAAATTTCTCTTCAAGTACAAAGACATTAAAGTTGTGTGTAATGCCTCTGCAATTCTCATCTTAATCAATATCTTCAAGGTAGTGCTCCTTTGAACTATTCTTACAGAATGAATTACTGATAGTTTAAATGTTACATTTACATTTATTATTCTCTGACATAACACGCAGAGCCACTGAAGATTAAAGTCGTAGTATTTGAAACTAGGATTTTGGAAAGAAAGTCTGAACTACGAAAAGGAGTTTCTCAAAAGTGAAAAAAAAAAGAGAAGAGTTAAATTTTATCTATTTACAGGCTATATATCCCATGATTTAGCAGGTACCATAGGCTTTTGTTTGTTAAACTACACTTTTCCATATTAATTGTAGTCAGTTTCTTGGTCATAAGAAAAAGAGAATGAAATGTTAACACTATATTTCAACAAAAAGTAACATGCAACAAGAAAAAAAAAGTCTTTGTAATCATTATCTCTGAGTTCTGTAGTCTTTCCTTGCCTATAATTCTCCTTCTCTGGCAAAACCAAAAATGTCCCAACAATTTAATGACTTGACTGAGAACTGAACTTTTTTATAAAATCCATACGTTTTGGAACAACTCCATTTCCCAAGATTTTGGTGCATCTGTATGCATTTGTTCAGTATAGCTCAGATGGGGTTCAGCAGTCATGAGAACTTATTCACAGAGACTAAATTAAAATCAATGAAAAAAATCATAAGTTAGAGTAGGGTCAACCTTGATGAATTACATTTGCATTGTAAGAAAATGGATTTAATCAAAGGCATAAGTACTGTGAACTAAGCATAAAACAACTTCAGAGATTAATATCGAGACTATTTTCATGAAAAATGTGGTAGTTTATGATATTGGGTAACCAAAAATAGATCCCATTTGTTCTGCTTGATTATTTTTCCATTTATAATGAAATAGGCTTGGTCTCCGTTATGATCCATTAATGATGGAAAAGCTGGATGTTGACTAGAAGATTAGTATTTCTCATCACATCAAGAACATATAGTTTCAATTGCATATAGTTTCCAACATTACATTGAAGTCAAATGTTGGTTGGAAAATCATATGCTTTGTGTCCTGCTATTAGAACTTTTGCAAAACCAGATCTTCCACAAATCCAGAAGTCTATATTTAAGTCTATTTTTCTGTAAAGAAACAATGGTACCTAGGTAAAAACACAGATATGGTCATATGCTATTTGCATGGTGTTGACTATAGTATTAGCTTCATTTAGCCTTTTCTCATTCACAAAATGAGAATAACAAAACAGATATATTAGTTTTGTTTAGGAGCTAGATGTTACAATATATATAAAGTCTCTAAAATACTTCATGTCAAAATTAACATTTTGTAAATGATAGATATTTTGTCATCAGTCTAAATCTTAAGTAAATCACATACAATTCCATAGGGTCACTTGATTAATCAAAATAATAATTTTCAATGTAAGGCAATAAATATAAATTGAACACTTACTATGTATACAGCAATTTTTATATGTTGTGGAGATGACTTAGACAATTAGTAAAATGTCACTCATATCCTTACAAAAATTTGAGAATAATGCAAATTTTGTAGTTGCCTTTCCAGAATGCATTTCACTTAAGAAAGTTAAAAAGCAGCTTCATTCACTTCCATTACCAGAGGAAAAAAATTAAGATACCAATCTCTGAAATGTCCTTGCTTTATGTCAGTACTCAATCCAGAGGCAATGCCTACTGTTTTGATATCTTATCAGATTCACCAAGCACAATCACATCTCCTACAATATTTTCTTCCCCATACTCGTTTACCATGACATCTCACAGTTCTTCATGGTGAATTACCTCCCTTGTGGCAGTCAGAAATACGCAGATTAATTTGAACTATGGGAATGAGCCAGCAATAAATGATGATTATGACTCCAAGATTGTATGCCTGAATGACCAAGAAGTCTGTGGCTCCTTTGTTTAACATAGAAGACATAGGGGCACCTGGGTAGCTCAGTCAGTTTAGTGTTCGACTCTTGATTTCAGCTCAGGTCATGATCTCACAGTTCATGAGTTTGAGCCCCTCGTTGGGCTTTGCATTTGGCTACACATGTGTCCCTGGAGATCTTTGGCTTGTGGGCATCAAGACGCCTTTATTTATTTGTATAGTATTGGAAAGATGGATAAAAATTTTCCATACCCAGATAAAGATTTGAAAGTTTGTCTAGGATAGGTAAAACTTTGATAAATTCAAATTTGAATAGAAGTGATACGCAACCCAGTTCTTCGCCAATCAGTGCGTTACATTTACCTTGAGACAGTGACTTGTTCAAAGATTTATACATGACTTAAACTAGTCTAATTGGAATGAAAAACAATCCCCTGATGGAGTCACTGTGAAAACCAGAGTTTTTCACCTTCTGAGTATTATGGGTTGTGTATATGACACTGGAATTGCTATAACCATTTTCCTGCCTTAGAAGAAGCCAGCTGGAATGAAAACAAGACAAGGAAACAAAACCCGAAAACAAAACCCCAAAATGAACAAGTTTACAACAGAAGGAACAACCGAGAGAATCACAGAGCAATGGAGCAAGAACTTTGATCTAACTCCTCTTAATATCTTCCCTACCTCTGAAAGCTGGAAATACATATGCCAATAAATCATTCTTATTTTTAAACCAGTTTGGGCTGATTTTTCTATTATTTGAAATTAAAACTATTCTAACTGGCATACGTGTATTACAATCTATAGAATGTTGGTATGCATTACAGAGGTAATATCTTCTGGGATTAATTTGAACTATGGGAATGAGTCAACAATAAATGATGATTATGACTCCAAGACTGTATGCCTGAAAGACTAAGAAGTTTGTGGCTCCTTTGTTTAACAAAGAAGACATAGAGGCATCTGGGTAGTTCAGTCAGTTTAGTGTTCGACTCTTGATTTCAGCTCAGGTCATGATCTCACATTTCATGAGTTTGAGCCCCCTCATTGGGCTTTGCACTGACAGTGTAGAGCCTGCTTGGGACTCTCTCTCTCTCCCTCTCTCTTTCTCTCTCACTCTCTCTCTCTGTCCCTCTCTCTGCCACACACCCTCCACATGTGCACACTATCTCAAAATAAATAAATAAACTAAAAAAAAAATAAAATAAAACAGAAGGCATAAACTTTCTATATCAATAGAGAAATAAAGAAAAGAAAATGTGAGTAATTAAGAGATACCTACCTATTGATGTTACATCTTTAGCTCAGAAGTGTGAGAAAGGCTAAGAACATTTTTTTTAATGCAGAGTGCCTGGACCTATACTAAGAGAATTTCTTTTGGTATTTGGGGGATAAGTCCCACATATCAAAATGTATTTAAAAGAAAAATAATAGAAAAGAAAGATGCAAAAAATATGAAAAATGATTCTGATATAGATCAAGATCTGTCAGAATATGGAAAAGATGGGCAGTTTAAAGATATAACAATTAGTGACTTGTTTTCAAGGACTGGGCTCAAGGTTCATAACGTGTTATTTATCTTAACACATCAAACTCTAATGTAATTAGCTATAGTCTCCCTTTTCAGATGGGCATGAAAGTGCATGACCTTTACATATCTTAATTTGTCCTAGCATATTCTGGAGTCATATTAGCATATGGATGCAAACAATGTTCAAATAAATCTACTTAAAATGATCCATTTCTTCAGATTAAGTTATTATATTAAGGCCGGACAAGTAAAAGAGTAAACTATTTGCACCAGAGTCAAGTTTCCAACATACAGTGTTTATGATCAGGTCTCATGGTGGAGCAGAACTTTCTGGAGCTTCACCACCTGATAACAAACATGGATATGATCCAGAAACATGCTTTGTTGAGTCTCTTGAACACTTGTGTGCTCCCCTTCAGGTTTTGCCTGACAGCTTTGAGCTGTCTATGGAAGCAAACCCCTGCTGCTATATATATATATATATATATATATATATATATAGCAATATTCTTCCAGATGTAGCCCCCTGACAGGGCTATATGAGCTGCAATGGCAACTCCTGTCCCAGATGTAAGGAGACTGTTTCCATCACTTCAAGGGCAAAGGAGGGGGTGGTGGATGCGTGTGGACATAACAGCTGCCAGCTGTTCCCCTTTCCTGCCTCTTGGTTCTTAGTGTTCCCGGGCTGGAAGCCCAATCCTCATGTTGGCCTGGTAACAGTTTGTGATGCCAATACTTTCTGCATGAATCCCCCCCTAGGCATGAACCAGGCACTGTAAGGAATGGACTGTGGTGTACTTGACTGCCCTATTGGGGGAGCTTTTTAATCCAGAGCATAAGGAAGGCCGTGTCCCTCAACAGTTGTGACACCACAAATGAGGCTTCAGTTTGTTCCAGTCAGAATCTGCTTCTGTTATTCAATTCGTCAGTCCATTGGCCAAGTCAGATGTTTCCAGAAGCCTCAGGCTTCCAAAGATAATTATATCATTTTTGATTGTGTTATCTACCAACATCTTATCTTATTTTGTTGGACACAGGATATCCTTATTAATTTGTACCAGAAAGTATATTTTAAATCTGTTTTTTTTTTTAATTCTGAGAGACTAACCATAAATGATTTACCATGCCTACTTCATGGTAGACACTCAATAACTGTTATATGGTATTATCATTTTTATGAAAGAGTACATGTGGAATAAGGGTAGAGGCCATACTCAAAGCAAGCTAATAACTCCCCCTGATTCTATTTTCCAGAGGTTCCACATTTTTTTGTCTCAATCATTATGTCTATACAGACATAAGTGTATATGGCCAGTAGTAAGACTCTTAAAATAATCTTTAGAATATAAAAGCATTCATAACATGAATATTTTATCATCTGGGCTTTCTAGATTTGCTGAGTCTCTGATTACAATATAAAATAACATAAGTATATAATATAATAATAATTTTATAAATAATATAAAAGATATTGTATTTTCTGACTTTTCACTTCTAGTGAATATAGAACACTACTCACCCCATGCTAGCTTTTCAAATTCTATAACCTTCCTCTTGAAATGAAGGCAGATGCCTGGATCCTAGTTCATTCATTAGCCTTGAGCCCTGACTGTGTCTTCACATTTTCAAGGGACTCCTGGGTTTCCCTAATTAAGCTGTTCTTGTCCATCCTCTTGACACTTTTTGGTCAGTCAACTCCACTACAAAATCTTCTAATAACCTTACAGACACTACATACTGGATTGACAGCGAGCAAAAAAGATCTTTTGCTTTGTTTTGTTATAAGTCAGTAAGTCTAAGAACTTAGAAACATTAAAGGATAACAAACAGTAGAAGGTAGAAACTTGGTGGCCACTTGCATAGATTTTGTGGTTATTGTCACAAAGAGATTTGAAGAAGGGAAGTAAGAATGAATGAGTGGCGGGGAGCCAAGATGGCGGAACAGCATGGATGTTTTTTGTGTGTCTCGCATCCATGAAATAGAGCCAGACCAACACTAAACCATCCTACACACCTAGAAAACTGATTGGAGGATTAACACAACAATCTGCACAACCTGAACCACAGATTTCAGCAGGTGCACGGCAAGAAGAGGTGAACTTGGGGAGTGAGAAGCCGCAGAGGGCAGGGACCCACTTTTGCGGGCAGAGAGAGGACGGTGATGGGGGTGGGGGGAGAATACGGGAAAAGCACCCCTCCCCAAAAGCAGCTGGAGAGAAAGTGGAAAATTGGAAACAGCTTCAGGGACTAAACTAAAAAGGGAGAAAGGAGAAAGGAGAGGGTTTAAATTCCATTAAGACTGTAAACAAGGGGAGTGCAGAGACTGCAACGCCACAGTTCAATACCTGGCAGTGCTCTGGTGGGAAGGGCGACCAGGAGCAGAGTGGGATCTTGGAGGTTCTCGGGCCACACGGGGAGAAGCGGTTCCACTGCTGGAAGGACATTTGGTAGAGGCTGTGAGGCAACCTGGGCCCAGCAGACCCCAGAGAACTGCCATATTTGCTGGTGCTGGAGCAAGATCGTTAAAGGTGAAGCCTGGTGCCAGATGTGTGTTGTGATTTTCCATAATCCCTGAAATGCTGCTGTTACACTATCTCACGAAGTTTCTCGGGGCAGCCTGGCACCTGGCCGCAGTCTCAGGGCACTGGCAGCAGCAGGGTTCAGCAAGCGTTCCTGGGTGCAGCCAACATTCAGCCATTGCTCGGTGAGACCCTCCCATAGAGGTGCGGAACAGGTCAAAGCCACAGTCCTTCAGAAGTAAGGGGCCGGGGAAAACAGCCGTATATGAGACAAAACTCAGGAGAGAGGTACTGTCTGGGGCTTGGTCATGGACAGTGAAAAAGCAGGGAGTGAACAAAAGCTGAAGACAGAGGACAGGCGCGCGATTGCTGATCGGGGAGAACAGAGTTCCAATACTAGAGACTGGGTAGCTGGGTAACGCCATCTTCACCGCTCCCACGCATGCGCATATGCACCTACGAGCACCATAACAATCCACCTCAGTAGGTTAGCAGCGCCATCTAGTGGAGAACAGAGCCATTACACTAAGCCCCACCCAACTAGGCCAACCTCCCTCTTCAAGAACACAAGTCTCACCGCCTGCTTAGTTTATGGACTATAAAGCGCTACATAGTCTGACTTCTAGTGGAAAAAGAAGTAATTTCACTCCAACTTCAATCTGTTAGCAGGTTCATCTATTCAATTTTCCTTTTTTTCTTTTTTTTCTCTTTTTCACTTCTTTTTCTTGAATACAGAAAGAGAAAAAATTCATTTTTATTTTCAATTTTTATTAAAAATATTTTTCCTTAATTTTTTACTACATTTTTACTTTTATGTAATTTTTCCAAATTCTATTTTACTTCAAGCATTTTATTTTATAGTCTACTACAGTGTATTCACTTTTTCAAATTTTCAAATAATTTCTTTTTTTTTCTCTTTTTTGTTTCTTTTCTTTTTCTTGAATACAGAAAGAGAAAAATTCATTTTTATTTTCAATTTTTATTAAAAATATTTTCCTTTAGTTTTTTTCCACTATATTATTTACTTTTGTGAAATTTTTTTCAAATTCTATTTTACTTCCATCATTTCATTTTAGTCTACATTGTATTCATTTTTTTTCAAATTCTCAAATGATTTCCTTTTTTTCCCCCTTTTCCTCTAATCTATCAACTACTTTCAACACCCAGACCAAAATACACCTAGGATCTATCATCATTATTCAATTTTGTGTGTGTGTGTGTGTGTGTGTGTGTTTAATTTTTTACTTTTAATATTTTTTTAACATTAGTTTTTTAATTTTAGTTTTTCTACCTCATTAATTCCTTTTATCCCTTCAAAATGACAAGATGAACGAATTCACCCCAAAAGAAAGAGCACGAAGAAATGACAGCCGGGATTTAACTAACACAGATACAAGCAATATGTCTGAACCAGAATTTAGAATCACGATAGTAAGAGTACTAGCTGGAGTCGAAAATCGACCAGAATTCCTTTCTGTGAAGATAAAAGAAGTAAAAACTAGTCAAAATGAAATAAAAAATGCTATAACTGAACTGTAATCACGGATGGATGCTGCAGTGACAAGGATGGATGAGGCAGAACAGAGAATCAGCTACATAGAGGACAAACTTGTGGAGAATAATGAAGCAGAAAAAAAAAAGGGGGGACATTAAGGCAAAAGAGCATGATTTAAGAATTGGAGAAATCAGTGACTCATTAAAAAGGAACAACATCAGAATCATAGGGGTCCCAGAAGAGGAAGAGAGAGAAATAGGAGTAGAAGGGTTATGTGAGCAAATCATAGCAGAAAAGTTTCCTAACCTGGGGAAAGACAAAGACATCAAAATCCAGGAAGCAGAGGACCCCCATTAGATTCAACAAAAAACGACTATCAACAAGGCATATCATAGTCAAATTCACAAAATACTCAGGCAAGGAGAGAATCATGAAAGCAGCAAGGGAAAAAAGTCCCTAACATACCAGGGAAGACAGATCAGGTTTGCAGCAGACCTGCAGGCCAGAAATGAGTGGCAGGATATACTCAATGTGCTAAATTAGAAAAATATACAGGCAAGAATTCTTTATCCAGCAAAGATGTCATTCAAAATAGAAGAAGAGATAAAAAGTTTCCCAGACGAACAAAAATTAAAGGAGCTTGTGACCACTAAACCAGCCCTGCAAGAAATTTTAAGGGGAACTCTCTGAGGGGAGAAAAGTTGAAAATATAAATAAATAAATAAATAAATAAATAAACAAACAAACAAAGACCAAAAGCAACAAAGATTAGAAAGAACCAGAGAACACCACCAGAATCTCCAATTCTACAAGCATCATAATGGCAATAAATTCATATCTTTCAGTACTCACTCTAAATGTCAATGAACTCTATGTTCCAATCAAAAGACATAGGGTAACAGAATGGATAAGAAAATAAGATCCATTTATATGCTGTTTACAAGAGACCCACTTTAGACCTAAAGATACCTTCAGATTGAAAGTAAGGGGATAGAGAACCATCTATCATGCTAACAGTCAACAAAAGAAAGCCGGAGTAGCCATACTTATATCAGACAATCTAGACTTTAAAATAAAGACTATATCAAGAGATGCAGAAGGCATTATATCATAATCAATGGGTCTATCCACCAAGAAGACCTAACAATTGTAAACATTTATGTGCCAAATGTGGGGCATCCAAAATATAAATCAAGTAATCACAAATTTAAAGAAACTCATCAATAATAATAATACCATAATAGTAGGAGACTTCAACACCCCACTCACAGCAATGGACAGATCATCTAATCAAAAAATCAACAAGGAAACAATGGCTTTGAATAACACACTAGACCAGATTGACTTAACAGATATATTCAGAACATTTCCTCCTAAAGCAGCAGAATATACATTCTTCTCCAGTGCACATGGAACGGTCTCCAGAATAGACTACATACTAGGACACAAATCAGCCCTCAGCAAGTACAAAATGATCGAGATCATACCGTGCATATTTTCATACCACAACACTATGAAACCCAGAATCAACCACAAGAAAGAATTTGGAAAATGTTACAAATACTTGGAGACTGAAGAACATCCTACTAAAGAATGAACGGGCCAACCAAGAAGTTAAAGAGGAAATTAAAAAGTATATGGAAGTCAGTGAAAATGATAACACCACAACCCAAAACCTCTGGGATGCAGCAAAGGCGGTCATAAGAGGAAAGTATATAGCAATCCAGGCCTTCCTAAAGAAGGAAGAAAGATCTCGGATACACAACTTAACCTTACGCCTTAAGGAACTGGAAAAAGAACAGCAAATAACACCCAAAAGCGGCAGAAGACAGCAAATAATAAAGATTAGAGCAGAAATTAATGCTATCGAAACCCCCAAAAACAGTAGAACAGATCAATGAAACCAGAAGCTGGTTCTTTGAAAGAATTAACAAAAGTGATAAACCACTAGCCAGTTTGATCAAAAAGAAAAGGAGAGGACCCTAGTACATAAAATCAAGAATGAAAGAGGAGAGATCGCAACCAACACAGCAGAAATAAACAACAATAGTAAGAGAATATTATGAGCAACTATATGCCAATAAAATGGGCAATCTGGAAGACATGGACAAATTCCTAGAAACATATACACTACCAAAACTGAAACAGGAAGAAACAGAAAATTTGAACAGACCCATAGCCAGTCAGGAAATCCAATTTGTAATAAAAAATCTCCCAAAAAAGCAAGAGCCCAGGACCAGATGGCTTTCCAGGGGAATTCTACCAAACATTTAAGGAAGAGTTAACACCTATTCTCTTGACTGTTCCAAAAAATAGAAATGGAAGGGAAACCTCCAAACTCTTTCTATGAAGCCAGCATTACCTTGATTCCAAAAACAGAGACCCCACTAAAAAGGGAAACTATAGACCAATTTCCCTGATGAACATGAATGCAAAAATCCTCAACAAGATATTAGCCCACCGTGTCCAACAATACATTCAAAAAATTATTCACCACAACCAAGTGGGATTTATACCTGGGATACAGGGCTGGTTCAATATCCACAAAACAACTAATGTGATTCATCACATCAATAAAAGAAAGGAAAAGAACCATATGATCCTCTCAATAGATGCAGAGAAAGCATTTGACAAAATACAGCATCCTTTCTTGATAAAAACCCTCAAGAAAGGAGGGATAGAAGGAGCATACCTTGAGATCATAAAAGCCATATATGAACGACCCTACACTAATATCATCTTCAATGGGGGAAAAACTGAGAGATTTCCCCCTAAGGTCAGGAAAAGTGGACAGGATGTCCACTCTCGCCATTGTAATTCAACACAGTATTGGAAGTCTTAGCCTCTGCAATCAGACAACACAAAGAAATAAAAGGCATCCAAATCAGCCAGAAGGAGATCAAACTTTCACTCTTTGCAGATGACATGATACTCTATATGGAAAATCCAAAAGATTCCACAAAAAAACTGCTAGAACTGATTCATGAATTCAGCAAAGTTGCAGAATATAAAATCAACGCACAGAAATTGGTTGCAACAATGAAGCAACAGAAAGAGAAATCAAGGAATTGATCCCATTTACAATTGCACCAAAAACCATAAAATACCTAGGAATAAATCTAACCAAAGAGGTGGAAAATCTACACACTGAAAACTATAGAAAGCTTATGAAAGAAATTGAAGAAGACACACAAAAAAAAAAAAAAATGGAAAAAGATTCCATGCTCCTGGATAGGAAGAACAAATATTGTCAAAATGTCGATACTACCCAAAGCAATCTACATGTTCAATGCAATCCCTACCAAAATAACACCAGCATTCTTCACAGAGCTAGAACAAATAATCTTAAAGTTTGAATGTAACCAGAAAAGACCTCGAATAGCCAAAGCGATCTTGAAAAAGAAAACCAAAGCAGGAGGCATCACAATCCTGAAAGAACTTCAAGCTATACTACAAAGCTGTAGTCATCAAGGCAGTATGGTACTGGCACAAGAACAGACACTCAGATCAATGGAACAGAATAGAGAACCCAGAAATGGACCCACAAATGTTCGGCCCACTAATCTTTGACAAAGCAGGAAAGAATATCCAATGGAATAAAGACAGTCTCTTCAGCAAGTGGAGCTGGGAAAACTGGACAGTGATGTACAAAAGAATGAACTTGGGTCACTTTCTTACACCAGACACAAAAATAAACTCAAAATGGATGAAAGACCTCAATGTAAGACAGGAAGCCATCAAAATCCTTGAGGAGAAAGCAGGCAAAAACCTCTTTGAACTTGGCTGCAGCAACTTCTCACTCAACACGTCCCCAGAGGCAAGGGAAACAAAAGCAAAAATGAACTACTGGGACCTCATCAAAATAAAAAGCTTCTGCACTGCGAAGGAAAAAATCCAGCAAAATTAAAGGGCAACCAACAGAATGGGAGAAGATATTTGCAAACAACATACCAGATAAAAGGTTACTATCCAAAACCTATAAAGAACTTATTAAACTCAACACCCATAAAACAAAGAATACAGTGAAGAAATGGGCAAAAGACATGAATAGACACTTGTCCAAAGAAGACATCCAGAAGGCCAACCGACACATGAAAAAATGTTCAACTTCACTCATCAGGGAAATACAAATCAAAACCACAATGAGATACCACCTTACACCTGTCAGAATGGCTAAGATTAACAACTCAGGCAACAACAGATGTTGGTGAGGATGTGGAGAAAGAGGATCTTTTTTGCATTGTTGGGAATGCAAGCTGGCGTAGCCACTCTGGAAAACAGTATAGAGGTTCCTCAAAAAACTAAAAACAAAACTACGCTATGACCCAGCAATTGCAGTACCAGGTATTTATCCAAGGGATACAGGTGTGCTGTTTTGAAGGGACACATGCACCCCCATGTTTATAGCAACACTATCAACAATAGCCAAAGTATGGAAAAGAACCCAAATGTCCATCAATGGATGAATGGATAGAAGATGTGGTATACACACACACACACACACACACACACACACACACACAATGGAGTATTACTCGCCAATCAAAAAGAATGAAATCTTGCCATTTGCAACTACATGGATGGAACTGGAGGGTATTATGCTAAGTGAAATTAGTCAGAGAAAGACAAATATATGACTTCACTCATATGAGGACTTTAAGACACAAAACAGATGAACATAAGGGAAGGGAAACAATAATAATATAAAAACAGGGAGGGGGACAAAACAGAAGAGACTCATAACTATGGAGAACAAACTGAGGGTTACTGGAGGGGTTATGGGAGGGGGGATGGGCTAAATGTGTAAAAGGCACTAAGGAATCTACTCCTGAAATCATTGTTGCACTATATGCTAACTAATTTGGATGTAAATTAAAAAAAATATTTAAATGAAATTCTCATAAAAAAACTGTACAAGTTATTTATATGGTATGTTGGTACTCCAAATATGTGTCTAATGTCCACCTCCATGCCTGTTTATTGAGGTATTTTCTGCTGCAATAGGGATAGTCATTGCTATTGCTACAGTCCCACCCCTAGCCACTTGTTCATCCAGATATGCAGCATAGGAATATGTTAGCATTCCATTTTGTGAGCAACCAAGCCTTGCTGGGTTTTAGGAAATTAATCCTAGAAGTTGAGGTGGTCAGTCTAAAGTCATGTGCTACTGGGGTGCCTGGGTGGCTCAGTCAGTTCAGCACCTGATTCTTGATTTCAGCTCAGGTCATGATCTCATGGTTTGTGAGACTGAGCCCCACGTCAGGCTCTATGCTGATAGCATAGAGCCTGCTTGGGATTCTCTCTCTCTCTCTCTCTCTCTCTCTCTGCCCCTCCTCTGCTAGCTTGTGCGTGCTCATGTGCGCTCTCTCTCTCTCTCTCTATCTCAAATACATAAATAAATAAAGCTATGGACCTCTCTCTGGAAAAAAAAAAAAGAATGAATGATTGGAATTGGAAAAAATACCACCAAAAAAGTGTGAAAGATAAAATAGTGACAAAAGGTGAAAACTTGTCTCTCGCACCTTCTCTCTTCCCAAACACTTTTCTGCATTCCATGTCAGCACTGTCTCTTGGATGCCTGCTTTAGCTACCCTAATTAATTCATACGAATTATTAAATATCTGTGGCTGATTAAAATAAGTGATTATTTTTCAGCTATATCCTTCTATGGGCTTATTCAGGATCACAGAATCCTTCTACCTGTAGCTTCCCTCTCTTCCGTATCTTTGAAACCCCATCCATTCAGCTGGGAGATGGTTAAAAGGTCTGACATTGCATATGGTAGATTTATAAAGCCAGTCCTGCTAGAGGTATGTACCACCCTCACTCACAATTGTTGTCAGAATTCACCACAGGATCCCAGCAGATTACAAGGGGGGATGCTAGAACCTGTAGCCTAGTTGTATAACCAGGAAGGAGAATCATTCAGATATACATGAATATTAAGAGTCTTTGCCACAAATCTGTTCACCATGTGATTCTTTCTGGCTATTCTGCTTTCAGACTGTCTTTCTGAAATATTCAAGGATTGGGGATGAAATCCAGTGACTGACTTCACACAGGCACTTTAAAAGAATGGATCTCTTTCCATGTTTCAGTTATTGGTGCATAAGAAAGCAAAGGAATTGCCAATTGAGATGGAAAGGTGTGTGTATATACATATACATATGTGTACACACATGTGTGTATATATATGGCTGTGTGTATCTGTATATAATAAGTTTTGAAGATAGTAAGGAGATTTCAGGTCATGGTTGTTTAAAATAGCTTTCTTTATTTTAAAAATATGGTTAGTAATAAGAGTAACCAAGATCTATGTGATTAGAATTGAAATTACAAATGTGGAATAGAAATGATATCACATAATGCTTGTTTCATCTTAGCTAAATAAATCAATTTCTCTTTCAAATTCCAAACCTGAAAAATGAGAATCAAAATGCCTAAGATGAAAAGCATCCCTGATTTCCCACTCCATCTGCACCTCAGAAAAAAAATTTAATGTTTATTTGCTATTTTTGAGAGAGAGAAAGAGAGAGAGAGCGTGAGTGTGGGAGGGACAGAGAGAGAGGGAGACAGAGGATCTGAAGCAGGCTCTGTGCTGACAGCAGAGAGCCTGATGTGGGGCTCGAACTCATGAACCACGAGATCATCACCTGAGGCGAAGTTGGACGATTAACCGAGCCACCCAGGTGCCCCACATCTCAGAAAAACTTTTATCTTTGCTGCTCAGATTCTTCCTTGTTCTTCCTCCCTTACCCAAGCCAATGAAATATCATCAGTCATCAGAACATAGCTTATGGAGCTGAATGAAAAGACTGGATTCAGGGCGTGTGAACAGGAGGCAAAGGATAGACAGGAAAGCACACCCCCACAATAAGATCTGAGGGATGAGGGCAGAGGCTCCAGAAGTGGGGAAGGAAACACCAGGGAAGACAGGAACCACATTTTGATTAAGTAATATTATGGACTATGACATGAATTTTTTTTCTAAAGTTATTATAGAGATCAAAGTAAAACCTTTAGAAAGTTTTAAAATGACTTTCCATTCTGCACTGTGATTCGCTACATAGACGGTTGATTTTGTGAGTTCCCAAATTCTAAGGTGGATTAAGTCACTTAAAGAGTTGTCGCATAGGAATTCACTTTAAACATTATTTCTAAGTTATAAAGATCATAAACAAGCAAGGTACTATTATTCCCAATACTCAGCTATATACAGCCTTATATTAAACAAATAAAGTGAAATGGCATTTGCTTTAACTAGCCATAGTATCAGTGAAGTGTATAATACTCAGGAAATATTGGTTGAAGGTCACAGTGAATATTTTAAGTGAATATCAACAAAATGTATATAGAAGAAAGGCACATCTATACAAACACAAGCATTCTTACACCAGCCTGAACATCTCAATTCACGTTTCTCATAATAAGTGTGCTTGCTTTGCATACTGACTCATGAAAATTGTATTAACGTCCCTATACTAACAGTGAAGATTTGGGTTAACTGTCATTTTTTAAGAATTATTTACTAGTACCAATACCAGAAAGAAGTCAAGTAAGAATTTTACTGGTATCACAATTGCAGTCTTAGATTTTTTTAGCCAATGCCCAGCCTCAAGCAATATTTTCTCAGTCCTTTCCACAAGAATTAAGTTACACATTAATAAATCATTTATTATTGAACTAGAACCTTAAATAGTATTTTAATTAGGGTACTGGGTGAATAGATCTTTTCTATATATCCAAATTTGGCACCAAAATCCAAACATGACCTTAGCTATGATGAATTAGATTTCTAGGTCATTTTAAAGCCATTCACAGATATTCAGAGACTACCTAATTAAGGAAATATTAAAGAAATTCACATCATCCCTGAAACCTATGACTGAAATTTTGACTTTAAAAATATAATTCAATTCATATGATTTTCAGAAATCATCGGATCTACAAAACTTGATGTATTAATTCAGGAAAGATTACTTTTCTCCCTTCATCTATTCTCTTAAACTGTACTCACATTTTGTTTTCTAAAAATATATTACTACATGTGACAAAATGACTTCACTGATTGCAGAGAATTGAAGTCAGAAGACTTTCGTAATAAATGATTTCACAACAAACACAGTAAATGGGTTTCCCATTTAAAAATTTCACACAGTTAAGAAATTCTGACATAAAATATAATATGCAGAGATATTGAGGATACTGAGGTTATAAACATCAGTGTAAAAGGGCCAGTTCTAACTCTGTAATTTTTCCCACTTTCTAATAATTGCATATTTTTTTTTAAATTTCTTGCTCTTAAGAAAAATTACTGAAAGCTAGATCTAAACAGTTGAAAAACTGTTTATGTAAGTTTTACTCAATATAGTGAGAGAACTGATAAAGATGAGGAAGTTTCCTGAAATTCTTAAATACATACTTTATCTGGGGGCATTCAAATCACTACTCATTCAGGAAATGACTGCATATGTCAGATTTGGGTAAATGTGCTAGTGTCCAAAAGACAATAATTGTGGTTCTGTTTCCTTAGTCAATAAACGATAAAGGAAGAAGTGCAAGTTCCCACCTGTTTGATCCTGCATGTACCTCCACTCTCGTGCCCCAGCAATATTTCTTCATTTGTCTCATAGCACACAGCCCTCGATTGCTTTTTCCCACATCCAGTCTACTGAATCCCTTCTAGATTTACTTCCCTATGTACCTCGCGTTATCTCAAATGTAGATTTTAAATACATTCTCACCAACTCCTTCAAATTTGTCAGCCCCTGAAACTTTAACACCATCACTTTAGAAATCCTCTAACCCTAAAATATCATCTCCGTGCAATTTAATCATTATAATAGCTAGAGGGTGTTAATGAAACAATTGATTTCAAGCTATCTTTGTGTCCATTAACGCCAGTGTCAACTGGACCTTCAGAACTGCTCACCTACCTTTCATGAGCCAGGGGGAGGCTCTCATTCCAATCCAAGTAGAACTTTTTCAAGTCCTAGGCTAGTCACAGGCCCTCACGACACCCCATCCTTCTCTCTGTCTGATGGTGGCCTAAAATAATAAGGTTGAAGTCTTTGGTAGGAAATAGAGGTCTTTGCTCACACAGTTTAGCTCTCCTTACTCTCCAAATAACGTTTCATCTCTATCTTCATTGGTTGTCATCTTTTGTCTTTATTTTAAAGGGAAAAAATAATTTTTCCATTGAAGTTTAACCTTTAACTTGTGCATTTGCTCCGGGCTACATTTTTCTGCTTCCTCCATGATCATGCTTTATGAGATATCTTAAATTCCTTCTATATTATTGGCTCTTTTAACTTATCCTAGAAACTTATTCAACTCTTTAGACTTCAAAGATTAAAGCAAAAACAAAAGAGGACAAAAAACAAAGCACAAGTTAGGAAAACAATACAAAAATTCCCTTTACTCTTTACTTAGAAACTTCTTGGAATAGTTCATGCTCATGGACTTTCTTCTTACAGTTCTCATGTAACAAATGAAATTATCTTGTCAAAGTAAATGTCATGTTTTCTATCTTCCGTCTCTTGGTAATTACTCAAGCATTTGACCTAAAGCTATACTCTTCTCCTAAATTCAAAAAAAGATATCAGTTATCAAATTGATTTTTTTTACATAATAATGACACATGTTCATTGGAGAAACTACAATGTGCAAAGCATGCATTATAATGAAAAGCATCTCAAATGTACCATTTAGAGACAACTGTCAGAATTTTGACAGTTTCTTAAAATTTTCTATCTAGGAATATATTTCACCATCATAGCAGAATATGTTGTTTATATGAAGTTCATTCATAATTTATTCCTACAACGTATCACAACATGTCACTACATTACACAATTACTCATAAAACATAATTTTTAATTGGCTGCATGATTTTCCATCATTTGTATGTATCTCAGTGTGGTTTCAAACAGTCTCTTATTCTGGCAAATAAGACGTTTCCATTGTTTCAATGTTATAAATTATGCTGTGAAATCATCTCTATGTAACTTCTGTCTTTGTTTCTTATTAATCAGTCAAAAGGTGTGAACATATTTAACTCTAATATATAAAAATAGTTTTCATAAAGATTTAACAACATATACTCTCACTAGGAGATGATCTATCTCATTAGACTCACTAATAAATGAATATATTCACTTTTAAGATCGTTGCTCATCAGGCAGGAAAAATGAAATCTTGATACTAGAGAAAATGTAGACTTAATTACTCATGAAACAGAAAGTCATATATTTATGAAACTATTCTCTTTCTTTTACTTTTACTTACATGTCACATCTATTATCTGCTTTGTCTTTGTATCATTTACCTTTCTCTTATTGATTCATAACCTATCTTTATATTTACCTATCATATGTTGTCAAATAGTTTCCAAAATTTTCCAATGTTTGCATAATTTATTCTTGTTATGATTTCTGACATAGAGAAACTTAAATGGTGTTTTCTCTTTTATTGCTTCTGTCTCTTTGCTCTTTTTGATTCTTTTTGATTTATAGAAATTTTTAAATTGCATCTTTTTTAATCTTTTTTGTCACATTCATTTTAAAAGGCTTTCCTGTCAAGAAATTTGAAAACGCTTGTTACCGTTTTCTTCTAATTTTATGCCTGTCTTTTTTCTGCCATATAATCCCATAATATGTTTTGTGTGGGATTTAAGAATTTGAGTGGATTGTTTCCAAATACCTATGCCTGGATCTTTTGAGACACGTTTTATCATATTTGCAATTCTTGTATCTATCATGATACAGGAGGGTTTTATTGTCTTCTGTTCCCCCATGAGGGAGGGAGGGATTCTCACTCTAGAGTTGCGGGGTTGGTCAGACACAGGACAGCCAACAGCAGACAGAATAGACTGCAAGCTGCAGTTGACTAGTCACATGTGCTCACAGGTCAGGGAAGGAGGACACTGTGTGCCATAGAGGGCCGCACAGAGGTTACACTTGGAAACAGTGAAAAACCAGAGGCTGTTGGAGGCAGGCTTTGTAGGATTGAGAGGTTAGACTGCCCTTGGCTCCCGTGGGGAGATATCATTGACTTGTTTGAAGAATTTTGCCAGTTGGCAGTGAACTGAAATAAATGGGAACTGTCCTGGATCTGTCTGATAAGGGACACTAATCGGCCAGGGAATCTTTTCCGCGGAAACCAAGTGGGAAGAACTTGCAGTGAAGCCATTGTTGGCCTTCAGACTTGCACCTTCTGTCAAGGTGGTACAGAATATCGGAATGAGTTTGCAAGTGTCTACGTCAAAATTCTTCTTTTAACTGCACACACTTTCCCTCCCTCTGTCTCTCTTTATGTCCCTCTCTTTTTTAGTATATGATCACTTAAATATTTATAAAAATAAGTGGTGTTGAAAGAATAGAGATGAAGTTGTTTCACTTAGCAATTTAAGTGAAACTCTGGATTAGGTATCTTCCAAATAAAAGATGCGTGTGTGTGTGTGTGTGTGTGTGTGTGTGCGCGCGTACGCGCGCACGCGTGCGCACAGGTATTATCGTTGCTCTTGTTGTTGAAGAGATGGAAAACAAGTGCTAATTAGTCATTTACAGATCAAGCAAATGGATTTTGCTTGAGACAGAGCATGTCTGGGCCCAGCTGTGAGGGGATATCCAGGAATCCCTAGGGGAAGGGCCTCAGCGCCAGGAGAAATTCTTATCTCACAAACACTGCTTTAGGAAATTTCTTATTTTTAGCAAACAACTCCTCATCTTTCATTATCTTTAAGCTCGTATGTCAAAATCCAACCTACAAAAAGAGGCCCAAATTTTAAATCAATATGCACTGTTCAGTTACTCCATTCACAATTCCAAAGGAGTGATTTATGAAGTGGGGAACAGCTTGTGTGAGTTTCTATAACAGCTTTAGCCACATTGTTTAATTTATAACTTACTAGAATTTTACATTTATTACAATTTCTAATTCAAAACACAATTATACTGATGAGAATGTAATGTGTTCATCCTTTTCGCAAACCAAAGTGCCATGTCTTACACATTTTATATCATCAGTTAATTCAATAACCTACATATAAAATAAGTTATGGGTAACATATTTTTAAGTCTGAAGCGTGTCATATTTTTGTGTTAGTGTCAATATCTAGTTAGTGTAAAACAGTTCTGTATTACGAGAGTGTTCTAGTGAATATACTATAGTTCACTTAATTGCCTCTTTCTGGCAGTTCTGTGTCCTTGCTTCCCTTTTGCTTGCCTTATGCTTTCTCACTACTATATCCACAGTGCTTAGAAAAGTGGCAGGCACATAGTAGGAACTCAGGAAACACTTTTTGAATGACTGAATGTTTTGAACCCTTGAGATCCTCATTAACAGGATAAGTCAAAGAGCTCTACAAGGTGCCATGTTACTAACTGCAATGATGCTCATGCTCAACATGTTGGAGTATTCAGCACATATTTCATAAAGAATACACCTGTTGCTCAAATTGATTGGCCCACAAACCGTACACACTGAGGCATCACATAATGTATCTAAAAATCTTCAAAAATAGGGGCGCCTGGGTGGCTTGGTCGGTTAAGCGTCCGACTTCAGCCCAGGTCATGATCTCACAGTCCCTGAGTTCGAGCCCCGCGTCGGGCTCTGTGCTGACCGCTCAGAGCCTGGAGCCTGTTTCGGATTCTGTGTCTCCCTCTCTCTCTGCCCCTCCCATGTTCATCCTCTGTCTCTCTCTGTCTCAAAAATAAATAAACATTAAATAAATAAATAAATAAATAAATATCTTCAAAACTATATGCCCGGTAGCTAAACTGTTTTGCTATATTTG
Organism: Panthera uncia; assembly: GCF_023721935.1. NCBI lineage: Eukaryota > Metazoa > Chordata > Mammalia > Carnivora > Felidae > Panthera > Panthera uncia. The sequence goes on from NW_026057584.1 coordinate 41,930,695, forward strand.
AGCAAGAAGGAAAAAAATGAAAGAACATCTAAGGAAAATTATTTGTCAGGTTTTGCCTCAGTTGATTCTACCAACACATTTAATTAACATGAGCAGAGACAGAAACATTTCTATGAGGCCCCTCAGCATTAAGGTGATAAGTTTCTCCTGCTCTCTTGTGTACTTTCTTCACACCTACCACAATCAGGATGGTAATAATTAAGCAATAAGCGTAGACTTTTTTTCCAAGACATTTCAATAATATTATGGGACTTCTTGGCTAAAGGCCCAGTGTGTATAAAAACAAAGTTAAGGGGAGAATAGAGAATAATATAACCTCTCATATTGTTAGAATTAATTATTCAAATAGTCTATCCATATCGATACAAATATTGAGTTAAGTGTATAATCTTTACCTTTTGCAAGTAACTACGAACCTAACATTAAATCCCAGTTTGTTTAAACATACCTTACTAGCATATTTAATTTTAAAAACAGTTGCCTCTCTGTGCTGTAAATTGGGATGTACAAAATTGTCCCCTTGTCTAAAGATACCTTAAGAAACCTATAGGATGTCTGAATATTCACCAAAGCCATTCACTTATGGTTAGGTAAGGCAAGCCTCTGTTTAAAAAGCACACGTTTTCTGACAAAGTTAATACATCATTGTGCTATTCATTGATAACAACCAAAAGAGTTAATATTTTTCATATGCCTACAATATGCAGTAGGCTTTGTGTGTTACTCTGAAATAGAGCCAGTCTTTCCACACAGTATCATTTATATGGAGAAGAAAACTATGAAATTGTATAACGTCCAAATGTGGAAAGGAAAGAATGTTGAGTTAACTGATTATGAAACAAGACCATCTCAAGTTCCAACCTCAAACAATGGTGTTAAAATGGGGGCTGCCTTTCATTCTTGCCCTAGAAGTCACACATTCTATCCAGTGACTGAAAAAGGAAAGTCAAGATATTAAGGGTTTCTTGTTTTATATTAACATACATATTAGTTTCTGGAAATAGGTCATCAAATAGATATATGTGGAGATGTAACTAAGGGCATATGAAGAGTGGAGCCTGCCCTAGATATGCCAAGTCTCTGTCAAGAGAAAGATCTCTTACACCCAGGGAATAGCTTAAGAATACCATGGGCTAGACTCAGGTTATGATGAGAATAAACCAGAGAAAGACATGAAAGACAGAAGTTAAAGCCACGCTGAATTTCACTCACCTATGAGACATGGGCCAGCCTTGCAGAAATATATCCACTTTTCTAAAGAATTAACACCAACTTTGTATTCCATTTTGTAGAGTGGCCAAAAAAAATTTGCATTTGACATTTACTCTAATCAGCTGAACTGCAATAAGGTGATCTTGTGTGAAAGCTACAGACAATGAATCCTGAAACTTTCGTGCTGAACCAACTAAGTGTGTGGACTTTGGTTCTTGACATCAGGCCGTCTGAGAGAAGGGAGGAAAAAAAGAAAGATACTTTGAAGAAGGCTATGTATCTGATATTTGGAAGTCACAGATGTTTAAGGTTACTTGAAAAAGTGTCTTACGGTTTTCATAGCCTACATTTCTAATGCTGATTTTTATTTGTATAAATAATTCTGCCTGAGCTTTTTCTGAAATACTATGAATAAAATGCATGCTTAGTAAAGAAGAACGTCGCATTTCACAAATCTATGCCACTCAAAATCTGCAAACAAATTTGTGACTGTTGACATAAATTCTTTCGAGGTGGTTTCAAGATGTTACATTTTTAGGTTTCAGATTCAGAACAATTCTCCCACTCAACTTCAAATCACACCCATTTCTCTTGTATCTTTAAGAAGTCATACCTCTGGATCCCTTTGTTGAGAAGGAAGATATAAGAGTGAATGGATGGACAGATGAGATTTTCAAGTAGTTAAACTACAAAAAAGAATGAATTCTAGAAGCCAACAAAGACAACTATCCTATTAAGGGAAAGGTGCTAGGGGTGTCTGCGTGGCTCAGTCAGTTAAGTATCCAACTTCGGCTCAGGTCATGCTCTCATGGTTTGTGGGTTCGAGCCACATGTCAGGCTCTGTGCAGACAGCTCAGAGCCTGGAGCTTGTTTCTGATTCTGTGTCTCCCTCTTTCTCTGTCCTCCCCCCCTTATACTCTGTCTCTCTTTGTCTCTCCCAAAAATAAATAAACATTAAAAAATGTTTAAAAAGAAATGTGATAAACTGTTAATTAACAACATACTAAACAACATACTAAAGTTTATTTTCACCTAACAAGACATAATTCTTTGGGCAGGAAATTTGCAGAGACTACTCCATTTTATATGAAATTAGCCACAAGTAATTTTTAAAATTCTAACATACACAGCATACAAGGAAACTGCCATACAAAGCAAATTAAGTAGAAAATTTCTGGCCTCTATGATATTACATTTTAATGGGCAATAAATTAATGAAAAAGCATGGGTCAATGTATCCATTCCTGTGTTGACCAGAACTCAAAGGATTCAGGAGAGGGTAGGATAAGTCCACATTACTCCAGTTATCTCTCGAGGGAAAGCAAGTGTGAGAATCTTAATCAGCACGTCTGGCTAGCCCAATCGTTGAACAGGAGACATATATTGTAAATTCGTATTAAGAAAGCATTCCAAGAATTGGGACATCCCTAATGGAAACAAGTCAATATATTTAGCTTGAAGCATTGCGATTTTTGTTTTGTTTTTCAAACGGATCTTTTTCTCCAAGAGATTCTGCACATCTGGTCTGTGCTATGTTCAGTTGGTTGAAGCTAAGGTCATCAGACATCCTTTGTCTTAATAAGATCTCAAACTTCAAAAGAATACTCTCATGAGATGAACATTCTCAAATAAAGTCTCGGATAATATTAGATAACCAGGGTATGTTCAGGTGGAAAGAATGTCCCAGAAGGGAAAAGGCAGGTTTAAGCTAATTGTCACTCCTGTCGCAAAGCATTTTTCTTCAGTCGGGAAAGGGGATTGGAAGCCTATAGAGATTTCTTACTGTGTGTTAGCTTCTCAGTCACAACAGGCTGCCAACACTGACTAAAGCTTCAAAGATTAACAATGCACACTGTACTTGACCCCCACCCAGTAGTAAAAGAAGGATAAACTGTGATTTCAGAAGAAAACTTAACTGTTGTAGGAAGGAAGCTTATTGTTCTTAATGAAAAGACACAGGCATTTTATTTGCTAGAAGAAAACTGCAGTAAGCTGAAAGACATAAACAGAATTTGTTTAAACTACAGAAAGAGTTAATTTAATTAGTTTGGAAACAGGAAATTTTGATGATTCTGATAAAATGTACTCTTTCCTGTTCTACAGGGCGTCATTCAGCCTGCAATGCTTTCCCTCATTACACGTATCAGCTGCAATCCCCTTATACAGCTGACCCTCATTAATTAATAATCATATGTCATGGGTAAGACGAGTCTCTAAGTCAGACTCTTTGTCGGGCAGATTTAAGATCCATTAAGGTATATTTAACCCTGAGTGGGGAAGAGAAATAATTAGTATCGATGAGCTGGAAATCAAGCATCTTGGAGCAGTCAGGTTTGCAGTTGTCTGGGAAAAGTAAGCTGGGCTGCATTTGAGATGCACAGACATTCCTCCTTGTTATAGAGGGAAAAAAAGTTAACCTCTGTATATACCAGGGGCATCAATTTTTAATATCGATTTATATTCAGTATTTTCACTGTGTCTTGCATGTAACTACATCATTCTTTTGAGGAGTAAGCAGACTGGTAGATAAAACTACATATTCAATTATGTATAACTTGGTTTCTTTTGTATTTGCTGTTGCAAGCCCACTTGTTACTAAATGATATATTTTTAATTAGCTTTGTCTTCTTGGCACTCAGAAGGTTGAGTTGGGCTCTCTCTAGAGTCCTGTTAGCCAAATGACCTGTTTCAGGTTACGGACCTTCTCCTGCCCTAGGCAGGACAAATGACATTCGTTTTATTCACACACTGGTCTTCAAGGATCTCTATCAGTTGTATTTATTGCCTCCCCCTTCACCAGCCCGCCTCACTCAGCTCCTCCCAGACAGGTCCTTTGCCATTGTTCTACCTGCCCTTCTACTTCTTCGGGCTAATTTGCTTGCTCATCTCCACACTCATTATGCCCTTTCTTTTCACTAGGTTTTCTACCAAGCTGCCTCACAAGTCTGAAAGATCTCTTTCAACCCTGTCTTGTAAATCTCATATTTAAGAGACTACAGGGAACCGAAATGCCGTTTGGCTAGGCATTTATGCTTTCGCTTATATGCATATATAACCAGTTTGTATGCAATATATATTAAAAGTAGATCAGAATAGAAATTTTATTTCTTTTTTCATTTATAAAATTTTGTTAATGTTTATTATTTTGGGGAGACAGAGAGACAGAGTGCAAGCAGGGCAGGGGCAGAGAGAGAGAGAGGAAGACACAAAATCGGAAGCAGGCTCCAGGCTCTGAGCTGTCAGCACAGAGCCCCAAACGGGTCTCAAACCCATGAAGCATGGGATCATGACCTGGGCCGAAGTTGGATGTGTAACCGACTGAGCCACCCAGGCGCCCCTAGAAAATTTATTTCTTAATGATAAAATGCAACTTTATTTTTTTTAATGTTTATTTATTTATTTTGAGAGAGATAGAGAGAAAGAGCAGTAGAGGGGCAGAGAGAGACGAGGAAGAGAATCCCAAGCAGGCTCCATGCTGTCAGCACAGAGCCCAATGTGGGGCTTGATCTCACAAACTGTGAAATCATGACCTTAGCTGAAACCAAGAGTCAGAAGCTTAACCAGCTGACCCACCCAGGCAGCCTGTGAGATGCAACTTTAGATCAGCATTAGATTCTATAAATGTTCATTGATTTACCATTTCTTTAGAGTCATATCACCAAAACAAGGTTATATGCAACATACTCAAGATTCCCTGTGTATACCAGTGTTTCCAAGGAATCAGATAATACCAAAGATGTTGATCTATTAGGGAACTTAGATTATAGCAAACGTTCCTTGAGAAGCTGTAAGAACTTGATATCTTTATTAAAATCAGATATAACTTAGCTAACATTACTTGTTTAGATTCACCCATCTGAAAGTATGTAACAGAGATTTAAGATAATCAGGTGGCAACTGAACTGTGACCTTTGGAAAGCCAAAGGTAAAAGAGGGGGAAAAAAATGGAGACTGTTAATGGCATTGTATGGCTTGGTCTGTAAAGTGATGGGTGATTTTATTCAGGTTGAGTGACTTTGTCCTTTTACACAGCACACAGAAAGACTAGGAAGATTAGTGATAGTAAATAATTGGATAAGCAAATAAATAAACATCTTATAGCAGATATTTGAAAGGAAAACCATATGGTTCCATGAGACTCTGAATACGATAACTTACCAGTACCACTAGAATAAACAAAAATTTTTCCCCTTTAGCTGTCTTTTTATTCCCACCATTAGAGACAATCATCTATTTATAAATCAAAGCGGTACACTACCTGCTGAATGTCACTTTTTAAAATGTGAACTTCAGTGGAAGGACCGTGAACAAGATGCTTTGCCTTAAACATCTCCTACTAGTAAGTTAGTATAGATTTGTTCATCAAATTAAACAATTTTTACCTTAAAAGTCCCTAACTTTACACCAGAAAGAGGAAGACAGCTAATCCTTCGATACCAAGAAAGCAACAGACTTGTGAGTCAAGCCTTACTTAGAAAAGCATCAACTTGAGAATGTGGACATTGAGTGTGAACATTGGGGGCATTGGGGGAATGTACTAATTCCATCAGTTAGGATATGCAGAAAAAGCTTTCTTATCACCCCATCATCATGAATCATATTTCCATTTTCTCTAGATTTTCCTTTCCTCTTCTTCTCCCCAGGTTATTCTTTAATTGTTGTTATAATGCCCAGTTTTTCCTTTATACATGAAAAATACACAACAGAAAATTATAAGGAAAAAAAAAACACTGCATCATCATTCTACTCAATGAAAATAATAAGAATGTATTTCCCATTTTCACCAAATTTTCGATAGCTCAAGATATCTTTTCTGGAAGAACAGATTATTAAAGTAAACCCATGTATGAGGTTAGAGTAGGTAACTTAGCTATGATAAATTTTATGTATTCGTGTCTTTTATAAATAGTGTGTTTTAAAAATACTACATTTGTATTGAAGGCTGATCTTCATTAAATCCTACATCCAAAAGTATTTATCAGGAACCTGCATAATGAAAGAACTCACCTGGGGGTTGTGAGTAAAGAAAACAAAACAAATAAGCATCCTGTTGTCATGGAACTGAAATTCCACTGGGGTAGACAGAAAATAAGTGAAAAATTGAATAAATTATTTCAAGAAGTGACACATATTCTGAAGAAATTAAACAGAGTACTGTCTGGTGGGAGTGAACTTTTCGATAGTGAAGGCATAAAAGAGATTGATATGTGGGAGCCAGCTTCAGGACAATCTAGGGATGCTGGGGGTATGGTGTTCTCAACAGAAGTGACAGCCTTGAGGAGGAAACAGGGTAGAGTTTGTTCAAGGAAACAAAAGGGGCTTTTGTGCTGGGTAAGGAAAGGGTGGCGAGAAAAGTGACAGGAAATGTCCAGCTACACCCAGAGGGCCTTGCAGTTCATAGTAAGGAATTTGGATTCTATTCTAAATTTAAAAAGAACCCATTAGGGATCTTTACATAGTTTATATACGTTTTTGGTACCATTAAGTGGCATTACTCCTACCTTATGTTTATTTGAGGTAAAATATAGAATGATGAACTCAAAATAAAAGACGGTATTTTGATAGCCATTCGTCAAGTGTCAAGGCTTTGAACTACATAACTCTCTTCTTCTTCTTCTTCTTCTTCTTCTTCATTTTTTTTTTTTGAGTTTCTAGTTCTGTGTATTTTCATTTTCTGAGCCCAAAGCAACGATGAGAAGTTTAGAGGAAAAGATTCTTTGGAGAAACAGGAAAGTTGGAATCAAATTATTGGCATTGGGATAAAGGTTCTGATTTGGATTTCTTCCCTGACTTTTTCTTTTTAAATCCAATGGGGAAAATGGAAGAGTGTGAGCTCATCTGTAAAAGGGCCAAGTCTGATTTGTTTTCCCTATAAATCCCACATAACTACAATCAAGACTTATGTCATTCTTACTTTTTTTTTTTTCTGGTTGTCTGAACAAAGAGCGAATCAATTTTGCATAGAAAGTAACTTTTAGAGGGAAAGTGAAAATGAAGGTGTAGAAAGAAAAGTAAGGAAGAGGAGAGGATTTAGGAATAAAAAGGAAATAGCAAAAATGTGTGCAAAATTACTGCATTTAAGTAATAATCTGTTCATTAATCAATATTGAGTGTAATGAAAGACTGCACAGTGAAAGAGGGTTGAGGAATGTGTTTGCAATTTTGATGTAAGAATGCTGTTTTTCCTCAAAAAAATAAATGATTAGATAGACAAATAGATGATAGATTAAGATGATAGATGGATAGATAGATTTATAGGTAGATGATAGATAGATAGATAGATAGATAGATAACAGATAGATATATAGATTTATAGATAGATGATAGATGATAGATATTTAGATAGATAGATGATTGATAGATAGATAGATAGATAGATAGATATAGATAGATAGATATAGATAGATAAATAGATGATAGATAGTAGATGATAGATAAAGGATATGGAGAAAGAGTGAGAAAAAGGGTAAAGAAAACAGCTCTGCGAAGGTAAAAAGTTTGATGTACCTAAAGCAGATACACAGTCAAAGGCTCATAGATTTTCCTTATTGGATCTTATTGGTTGCCCAAACCACACTGTTGTAAATGTCTTAAGCAGTCTGTTAATAGAATCCTTATATTTGGTAGTTATCTTCTTAGTTCTTAGTTCTATTAGTTATGTTCTTGTATGTTTTTTTCTTGACTGCTTACATAAACTTCTTTCCTTATACTACGAAATCAGACAGCTAGTCAACATCTGTGAAAAAGAACTGTTAGGATTTTTATTAGAATTCCAGTAAACTTATAAATTAATGACCAAGATGAATTATCTACAATGCTGGGCTTTCCGATCTATAAAGATCCTTTGTTTATATGGATCTTTACAACAGGGATTTTTGAAAATACCAAGGTTGGGGGGAAGATTTTATTTTTTCTTGGGGTGGAGAGTTTACTGGGAAGACTTCATGACCATCAGCGACAGGTATCACAAAAGGCATTCCAGGACTGAGAAGTAGAAAATTGAATTCCATGACATTTACAGTCCCTTCTAATTTTAAAGTTCTGTATATTAAAACGAGTTATGCAAACTAACGTTTGAATGTTATTTCTGGCCCTTTCTAACTGGAAAACTTTGAGAAAATTGCTGAACTTTCCTGAGCAACTTTTGTTATCTTGAACTGGGTTTGGTCATACTTCAAAGTATGACTGGAAGGATTAACCAAACACTTAACACAGTATCTGTTTCTCAGCCGATCAAAACATGCATTTCCCTTTTCTATCTCTATAATAATTTGCAATGTCCTAAGGGATGAAGGTACTCTGTATAAAGTAATAATGATCACAAAATTATTAATGATAACCTTAAACCAATGTTATGAATAATCAGAATCATATTTCAAACATTGCTTTAAAATACATATGACTTCTGAAATCTCAAGACCAGATTCATTTAAATTATTGCACAAGCATGTTTTTTGAGGGTTGAGGAGACTTTTTTCCAAGAAGTCCATTTTAGATCAGAAATTACATTCAAACATTAGTTTGCACAACTAGTTTTACTACCTAGAACTTTAAAATTAGAAGGACTTTGAAGGTTATGTAATTCAACTTTCCACACAAAGATAAATTCAAAATGGATGAAGGACCTAAATATGAGACATGGAACTATAAAAATCCTGGAAGAGAGCACAGGCAGCGATATCTCTGACATCAGACATAGCAACTTTCTAGATATGTCTCCTAAAACAAAGGAAACAAAAGCAAAGATAAACTATTGGGACTACATCAAAATAAAAAGCTTCTGCACAGTGAAAGAAACAATCAAAGTGACCTCAAAGGCGACCTACGGAATAGGAGAAGGTATTTGCAAATCACATCTGATAAAGAGTTAGTATCCAAAATATATAAAGAACTTAGACAACACAACAGCGAAAAAACATATAATCCAATTTTTAAAATGGATAGAAGACATGAATAGACATTTCTTCAAAGCAGACATACAGATGGCCAACAGACATATGAAAAAAGTATGCAACTTCACTCATCATCAGGGAACTACAAGTCAAAACTACCATGACATGTCACCCCACACCTGCCAGAATGGTAAAACACACACACACACACACACACAACAGGTGTTGGTGAGAATGTGGAGAAATAGGAACCCTTGTGCACTGTTGGAGGGAGTGCAAACTGGTGCTGCCACTAGGGCAAAGAGTATAGAGATTCCTCAAAACAGTTAAAAATAGAACCACCCTACATTCCAGTAATTGTACTACTAAATACTGGGTATTTGCCCCCCAAAATACAGAAACACTAATTCAAAGGAACAAATGCACCCCTATGTTTCTTGCAGCATTATTTGCAAGAGCCAAATTAGGAAAGCAGCCCAAGTGTCCATCGATAGATGAATGGATAAAGAAGAAGGGGTGTATAGAATATTATTCGGCCACAAAAAAGGATTAAATTTTGTTGTTTGCAACAACATGAATGAATCAAGGCAGTATAATACTCACTGCAATAAGCCAGAGAAAGGCAAATACCATACGACTTCCTGCATGTGTGGAATTTAAGAAATAAAGGAGCAAAAGAATACAAAAAGGAGAGAGAGACAGACCAAGAAACAAACTCCTAACTACAGAGAACAAACCGATGGTTATCAGAGGGGAGGTGGGTGGAGGGGTGGGTGAAATAGGTAGAGGATTAAAAAATACACCTATCAGGGGCACCTGAGCGGCCCAGTGGGTTAAGCACCTGACCTCAGCTCAGGTCATGATCTCTATGCTGGTGGGTTCAAGCCCCGACTAGGGCTCTGTGCTGACAGCTCGGAGCCTGAAGCCTGTGTCAGATTCTGTGCCTCCCTCCCTCTCTGCCCCTCCCCAACCCACACTCTGTCTCTCCCGCCCTCAAGAATAAATAAACGTTAAAAAAAATTTTTTTAAGCATACTTATCAGATGAGCACTGAATAATGTACAGAATTGTTGAATCACTATATTGTACACCTGAAACTAACCTAACACTGCATGTTCACTATGCTGGAATTTAAAAAAAATTAAAAATAACATGAAAAGTAAAAACCATAAAGAAAAAAAACAACTTATATAGAATGAAAACACTATGTGAAGCTTGAAAAGATTTTTAAAAGTGAAAAAAATCAGGGGTGCCTGGGTGGCTTGGTCGGTTGGGCGCCCGACTTCAGCTCAGGTCATGATCTCATGGTCCGTGAGTTCGAGCCCCACATCGGGCTCTGTGCTGACAGCTCAGAGCCTGGAGCCTGTTTCAGATTCTGTGTCTCCCTCTCTCTCTGCCCCTCCCCTGTTCATGCTCTGTCTCTCTCTGTCTCAAAAATAAATAAATGTTAAAAAAATTTTTTAAAAAAAGTGAAAAAAATCATATTGAAGAAATTTGCGTTCATACAAATAATAAAAGATAAGTATCCAGAACATGGATGTGTACGTGAATTTATGTAGATAGCTGGATAAAGAGGTACATAGATGATAGATGAAAGACAGAGACATACAGTTTCATTTATACATTACCATTCAAGAAACTGCACCAAAACAAAATGATTTTTTTAAGTTTATGTATTTTGAGAGAGAGAAAGAGAGCAGGAGCAGGGGAGGGGCAAGGAGAGAGGGAGAGAAAGAATCCTAAGCAGGCTCCACACTGTCAGTGTAGAGCCCAACACAGGGCTCGAACTCACAAACTGCGAGATCATGACCTGAGCCGAAACGAAGGATGAGATGCTCAACTGGCTGAGCCACCCAGGTGCCCCCCAAACAAAATGACGTAAAGCCACAAAGATTATTCATTTTGCCGACTAATTCTCACTACACGTAGTGTCTGACAGGGATGATTTGTTTCTGCTCCATGTTCCGTGCGCATTTTTCTTCATGTAATTTCAGGATCTCCCCGTGTAGACTCTCTACACGCTGGTTCTTGCATGACAGCCTCAGCGTAGTCCAATACTGGCATTGCAGGCCAGGGCTCCAAGAGGTGTGCACCAAAAAGTGTGACAGATGGAAAAAACAAACAAACACGCAAACACATCTTATCGTGAGGACCAGCTCTTGTCTTATCTTCTTCTCTGACAATTTAGTGTAGAAGACTACACAAGAGTGTAAATATTGGAAGATATGGATCATTGTAGGGGCTGTTTGAATGTATATATAATATATATAAAATTTGAGCTATCTGTTCATAAACATGAATATATATTCATGCATATGAATGTATATTCAAATATATATATATATATATATATATATATATAATCTATCTATCTAAAATCAGTTTTAAAAAGCCAAAGCCTGATTTTAAAAATAGAGTAAAGAATATGAACAGAAAAGCAATTCAGTAATGCCTAGAAATTTGAAGGGTCCCTACCCTTGGCAAAGCACTTACACTCCTGCATATCCACCTTGGAGAAATTCCATAACACTGGGTTTAAGGAAATGTGTGCAAAAAAAGGTTCATGGCAGCATTGTCTGTCATAGTGGGAAAAAGAAATAAGTAAATTACTTAACGTTTTCTAAGTCTGAAAATTGACAAAAAAAATGACAGCTTTTAAAGTCATGTGATATGGCAGTTAAAATGAACACACTACATCTAAATATATCAACACTAAGGAATGTCAGAAAAACACATATGGAATAAAACAAGTTAGCTAATAGAGAATTAGTACAATGTTAATGCATTATTTAAGCTCTTTTAAACACAATGCTACATAATCGAAGAACCAAATATATACACCAAAATTTACAAATGTATGAAAATATTGCAATCTAATTTAGACTGCCTCCATGAGGATTTTTTTTCTAAAGGCAAAAAAATTTACAAAACCAGAAGGAAGAAAGGGAGGGAGGGAGGAAAGGAAGGAGAAAAAGGAAAGAGTGAAAAAGCATTCTAAGGAGTGCTTACATTAGCCAAAGAGCATTCCCGGTTATTCTTGCCTGGCCAGCAAAAGTTGGGGAAACCTATCTCCTCTCCCATCGAATTGCAAAACCAGGAAAAACAAACAAAAATCTCTGCTCTTTCTTAAGAGATGTTCCAGTCCCGTGCCGCTAGTGAAAGCACAGCACTGTGATGCTACCTGGTGGATTCCTGAAGACAAAACCTCTATGACTCTTGTTTGGCTGCTACCAGTCCTGCCGGGACTGATTCCTTAATGGAGATGCAGGAACTCTTCACGAACAAGGGATGATACTTCTCTCCATGTGCTTAATATAACACTAATGTCAGTACCACAACATAGTCATTCCCCAAAGATAACTCCTGCAGGGTCAGGAAGCTCAGGTCATGAAGAACTTGGGTCTCAGGGGGTACTGCAGACCGAGGACTATAGCTTCATTTTGACCCCAGTCTTTGGTGAAGGCATTCCTTCTGTTCTCTTGTTGGATTCTCTTTCAGCAGTTTCATGACCTTTTCTTGGCACCTGGCTCTGACAGAGACTATCAGCCATCCGACGTGCTTTAACAACTTTGAAACTATAACTCAAATGGCCAGCATTTCCATCGCCACCTTCCAGGAGAACCTTCTGCTCACGTGCAAAATATGTACATTAGCCCAACTCTTTCTGAATTATGCCCATCTCCACTATATATATATATATATATATATATACATAGAGCCCCTGATTCAGTTAAAATCTCCTGTTTCATAAACAAAAAGTACAATTAAGAGCAAATATATTCATAAAGTGAAGCACAAACCGAATCAGAAAGACAACACATAAATGTCCTTAAAAGTATAAACTCTTGTGGTGCCTGGGTGGCTCGGTGGGTTAAGCATACGACTCTTGATTTCAGCTCAGGTCATGATCTCATGGTTGTGAGATTGAGTCCCACCTCCGGCTCTGCGCTGACAGTGCGAATCCTGCTTGGAATTCTCTGTCTCCTTCTTTCTGTGCCCCTCCCCTACTCATGCTGTCTTTGTCTATCAAAATAAATAAATAAACTTTATATATATATATATATACACACACACACACACACACACACACATATATATATACATATACACACATATATATGTATATATATATAATGAATATATATATAATATGAATGTGTGTATATATATATATATAAATATAAATATATATACAAATTCTTAATATTAGCACTGTTGTGTGGGAGACATGGCTTAGTTAAAATATCATTGCTTTACATGGAAAATTATTGAATGATTACTGACGTGATTACTGCATGTGAAAACATAATTTTCAAATAATCCAATGACAGAAGCAAAACCATAAAGAACAAAGACACAGAAATATCAGAAGTTCGGGAGTATATACTAAAAAGGCACTCAGGGTTATTTGAGGGTGACTCATCACAAATTACAGAAAACAAGAAAACATAGGAAAAGCTTGTCAGAATCATTATAAACTTATGTTCATAAACAAAAAGAGCATTTGTTTTAGAAAATGTGGTGCAAGAGGGAGTCAATACATGTGAAAAAGTCACGAGGAAGGGAATTAGTATTCACTGTTGATTTTTAAAGTTAGTAGTCTGTGAAATAGATAAAATAACACTGAATTATGATTTTATATATCATCTCTTTTTACATTGTAATAATTTTTAAAACATTTGGGATATATGATTCAGGTTAATGAGAAAACTGAAGTAGGCTACAATGCATGCTAAAAAAGATTTTATATTTATTAACTAATAAAACTTTTTCTGGATTATTACATGAGCAGGCTCCGGGACCTGGGTTTTATTAAAAATATTTCAAATGGACTATTTCAATCGAACACCCTGTGCTGAAATTAGGTGATTTTTAAGTTCACCGGGCAAATTTGTATGTAATCGATTTGCACACTTCAGGCTTTTTAGCTAAGCCTACTTCTGTTAGGTCTATGCATGGGTCGACGTGTGAGGGCTTCCACATTTTCCAGTGAGTGCCTTTGTTTTTTACAGAACTGATAAACCCTTTGCCACTCTGCCAGTTCTGGCTGAAATTAGCCTCTGGGATCAAAAGTTATTAGTTGAAAAGGATAGGGCAGACTGACATAGTGATTTTATAATTCTATTGTCCTAGGAAAGTAGGCTAATGAGGGTTGACTGGTGCAAATAAAAATGATCATGAAATGCTCCAGGCACCACACCTCTATAAATAGTGAAGAGAAACAGCCTATAAAACCTCTCCTGCTGCCACTGATGCTGAGCTGATAAGGTGAACCCAGCCCAGGAAGAAAGGAGAATGAGATAATCCTCTCCCCCTGTTATCTGTCCTCTTAATCCCTTTGACACCGTGATGATCTTCACCATTTTTTTCAAAACAAAGGACAGTGCTCTATGCCCAAATCAGGTTCTCTTTCTGTTGTTCTCCTGAATAATTCAATAGATTCACTTCCCTTGTTTATGAATATACGTGACTGTAAAAACAACTCCGAAACGAAGCTGCTTGAGTGACTCCCCTCTAGTGGAGGCAGTGTTGAAAAGGTGCCGAGGGGGGCGCCTGGGTGGCGCAGTCGGTTGAGCGTCCGACTTCAGCCAGGTCACGATCTCGCGGTCCGTGAGTTCGAGCCCCGCGTCAGGCTCTGGGCTGATGGCTCGGAGCCTGGAGCCTGTTTCCGATTCTGTGTCTCCCTCTCTCTCTGCCCCTCCCCTGTTCATGCTCTGTCTCTCTCTGTCCCAAAAATAAATAAAAAACGTTGAAAAAAAAAATTAAAAAAAAAAAAAAAAGAAAAGGTGCCGAGGGTGCAGACGATGTCCTCTGACAAGTAATTTTAAATTTATGTGAATGACACACATAAATTGGGCTTTGGCCCACCCAGACTCCTGAATGTGTAGCATACAACTACTCAGAGGTGTTTTTGTTCAAGTTCCCTGCCATCTTTGAATTTTATTAGCAAACTGAATATAGCTTGCAGAAACATATTTGCAGTACACTACATCTTTCCTAGGAAGACAAAGAGAATTCCAGTGGAAGAAAACAAAACGGTCAGAGGAAGTAAAGAGCTCACTTCTGTGGCTTTTTAGGACCTTCATCTATACTAGCGGGGGCAATGCAAATCCATGGGGAATAATGGATGGTTGAATTGGGTAGTGTTGTGGAAATTGGTTCACTATTGAGAGAAAAAAACAAAAGTAAATTCTCATTTAATATTACATGCAAAATTGGACTCAACACGAGTTACAGATTTAATATGCCTTAACATAAGATTTTTACACGTATAACTAAAATTATAAGATTAAAATGTAGGTAAAATATAAACATTTTATATCCAAGATACAAAAATGTAGGAAAACATTAATTAGAAGTGTGAAAACACTTCAAAAGCACTAATAAAAAATCTTGATGAATTTAATTGTATGTGAAAATTCAGTGTTTGTGATCATTTTCTTGACAGGGGGCTCTCATCTGGGGTTCTCCAATTTTCTGACATGTTTTAATGACTTTGGACCGCTAACACAACTGGTCAGCATCTCTGTCAAATCCCCCCTAGGAGGACCTATTTTTCGTATATAAACTATCCCCATTTCTCCCTAAAAGTTTAGTCATCACGTATGAACACATACATTCGGGGAATGAGATGTATACAACAGCCAGATTTAAAAGATAATGATACATCGGGAGAAGAGATGTGAAATGTCTAAAGTCAATAAGAGACTAATGACTAGAAAAGACACAGCACATTCGCAAATCAACAAGCGGAATTTTTTAAAATGAAACTCAAAAGACGAGCCTAGAGATGTTCAAATTTGTTAAGAGTTACACAGATTAGGAGAAGAATAGACACGTTTCAACCGCTCAGGCTGGCCATAAATAGAAAGTTGCATCAAGTCAAGAGTTCCTGGAGACATGCGTGTGCAAATCCTCACACCCCATTGGTGGGATGTGTGTAGCCAAGACAAGGAAGCGGGGTTGGGGACATGCTGTCCAGCAGCGACTCTGCTTTGGCTTTATACCCCAAACGATCTCTCCCCTCCCACCCCCCCAGTCTGTAAGTCGCATGCAAGATGGTGCTCAATGAAGCGCTGTCCGTGGTGCTACAGAGCTGAAAATGACCCGGGTGTCCGTCTTCGGAGAAGTGGGTGGACGATAATAGTGCATGCACACTGTGCTGAGTGAAAGGATACCGGGCCGGATACATACATAACCCTATGCAGATCTAAAAAAAGGGTCTTGTGTAAGATAATGATGATTAATATTAATAAATAGAATGATGTGGAACACAATACCACTTAAGTATGTGGATTACGCATTGGAACAAAATAATACATATTTTAACAAGATCACGTCCAACATCGGATGTCAGTATCTATACTGGTGTGGTGGCCTAGGAGGCAAGAAGGGAATGGTAATAAAGGAAAACAAAACAAAACAAAAAAAACCGATATCAATCTGTTAAGTATTTGAGACAAGATCCTTGTCTAAAACAATGAAAACAATCTGATTAACTAAAATCAAGTGCTTCCAGCCTTAACAGCAAACACAAAAACAAAGAGGTATTGTCTCCATATTCCTGACCCTTTATGAGAATCTCTGACTGCGAAACTTTCACGGTTTTTCGCAGAATAGGTGACGACACGATTGCCCATGTGGACAAATGCAAAGAATAATTTTTGCAGTGCTGTTTTCCATTTCAGCTGTGACGTGATCAGGTTCATTTTGATTTTCTCATTACTGTGCATTCCTCTGTGAAGCCCACCTTTCCCACTCTATTTATAATTTAATTGGAGAGTCTCTCTTTTCCTCTCTCTGTCTCTCTGTGTCTCTCTCTCTTCGTCCCTGCCTCTGCCTCCCTTCCTCCCTGCGCCTCCTTCCTTCTCTCTTAATCTTGGCCTCAACCACTGTAAAGAGAACAGAAGTAATAAACAAGTTCTGTTCTGTGGGTACAAAATTCTATGTAATTAGGGAAAGCAAATACTGAATCTGTTCAAAAGAGTCTGATTGCCAGGGCCTGCTGGTAAGAGCAGCCACAATGCACTTCACAGGCACAATAGCCAACTGCTTACAGTATAGTAAGCACCACTAAATGTTCTTTATAGTGGAAGGATTTGGCATTAACAAATCATTAAGCAGACACATGTGTTAATTCTTACAGAGAATGAGAAATTATCTCCGGAAATCTGGCTCAAAATATAACTTTTTCACTTTGACCTTGGTTGAATCACGAATCAGAGGACTCAAGCCCTATTCACCATTCAAAATTTATGAGCTGTGCGAGTTTGAAAGACATTTTCACATTTCCGTGCTTTGTTTTGTTTTCTTTAAATAGGTATTTTATAATACTGATTGCCTAAAGTAGGGGATTTGAACATGTGATCCCCGGATCCTTGAAACGAACTGAATGGACCAAAATGATTATATGGTCTACATTCAGTCCTCTTCTTACAGAGATGGATTAGCATTATACAATTGCAGACTTATAAAGAAACACATCTGAACTGCTACTGGAGGGTGTATTAAAAAAAATTCACTAGATCCAATTTTCTCAATAGGACAGAAATAAGGAGAGTCAACATCAGGAAGCTCAGTGTCTTTCCAAGATCTCACAGGTGCACAGTGCTGGAGCTGAGAATAGAAGCCAAGTCTTTTGATTCCCAGATGAATATTTCACTTCTGCACTTGACTCCATAATTATATGGTTGGTCAACTATGCTACCTGATCTGAGAAGCTCAGAAAAATTCTCCTCATACGTAAAAACCCCAACATTTGAGTAATAAAGTATTTGGTGGAAGAAAAATAGAGTACTGTTTCCGTAGGGAACCATTAAAGTACATGTTATCTTCATGGGCATATTTTGCTGGTGGGCACTAGCAGAAATTAGTTTATCAGTTTAGCAAAGAGATATCTTGGGTTTTACAGAAATGAATTGTCAGGTAGATACCTATCTGTGAGGGGCAGTATGGCACTGGCGGTCCTAGGGGACAACATTTGGAGGGTTGGGAATAGGATGACGTTGCTACAAACGCCTGAGATGATGGATCTCCTGGCCAAGACTAGTCTGGGATGAGGGGAAGGACGAAAGAACCGATATCAAAACAAAAATGTCAAGGAAAATAAGGTTCATCCAAAGTTTCAATTTGGCCACCAGTAGCTGGTGGCCCATTTGAGCTTTCTTTGCTCCGGGTTACCCTGTATAGAGTCAGCCCAATAATTAACTTAAATAACACTTTTGTGTAATATGAAATCGTGTGCAATGCATCTTGACATCTGTGTAGCAAGGAGCTCTTGAAGTCAAGAAGCCATATTCAAAAGGAAAAAATAAAAGCCTGTGTTACTGAATGTGCTTTCTTTGGCTGACTGCTGCCTCCAGAAGAGAAAATCCTTTAAACGTGTCCTGAAAACCACCTCTAATTCTAAATGTGTGTACAAGCAGTGTTCTTAATCTGTCAAGGCTTGCACACGTGTCTGCTCAAACACAAAAATCAAATGTTTATGGGGCGCCTGGGTGGCTCAGTCGGTTAGGCGATAAGCGTCAGGACTCTTGGATTCTGCTCAGGTCATGATCTTACGGTTCAAGAGATCAGCCCCGTGTCTCAAGTTCTGTGCCGACAGGGTGGAGCCTGCTTGGGATTCTCCCTTTTCCTCTCTCTCTGTCTCTCTGTCTCTCCCTCTCTAAATAAATAAATAAATAAATAAATAAATAAATAAATATTTTTTTAAAAAAACACAAAAAAGGATTTATGTAAATTGGCAATGTTTCACAACATTTCTTGTTCCTTTGCATTGCTGCAAAAACAACTTTTGTGTCTTTATTCTATTTTTAAGACTTGGACTTCATTAGCGTTTTAAGCAAAGAAAACGATCGTTGGAGTGTTTGATATCTTACGTATTTCTGATAATGTTACCACAGCACGCTTGAATTTGCAATATCAGCTTTACATTCATGCAATGCAGATATGGTGAACGAAGACACCGCTACCTCGTTTCTGATACTTTAGATAAAGTGCCAGGGATTTCACAGGCGATGTAAACGAAGAGAGCGCAGCTGTGTACACAGTCCTCCACACCGCTTTTGGCCAAAATTAAAAACACTTACTTAGCGGTTTATTAATTAGTTAAGTATAAATACACAGTGTGGAACTCAAAGTGGGATTTAAGGAGACACAAATCCTACAGAAAGTTAAAAATCGGTGCCATGCCAAAATGTAAACAGTCTAATCAAATTTAAACATTACCGACATTACGCTGGCACACGAAGGAACAGAAGCTCAGGCGGGGTCTTGCTCAGGGTCAAGTGCTGTAGGGCATCTCCCATAAACTGGGTCTATTTTCCAGGACCTCAGAATTGCTCTGGAAAGCATAGCTCTCAGCTTTAATCAGGGCCACCGGGAGACTGCATAAAGTAAGGAGAAAGTAGCCATCATCGTTTCTTTTCACAACTTAGCAAACACGACAGGGATTGAATTTTAGTTGCCACTCGCCCCCTGGGCTGGAAACCCTTGTGCACGGAAACTACCACAACCATAAGCGAAGGAAGGTCCTGCCTTAATCTATTTACTGACGGGGGAAGTAGTCAAAAGCTGTTAATTCTGTTAATTCGCTACCTTGTCATTCTCAGGCAGTCAAGAAACTTGTAATTGTGCTATTCTTTTCCACAGGAGGCTTTGCTAGGAAAAATGTTCACTTTCATAGCCATGATATATGCAGTTTGCTTGAGAAAAATCAGAGAAAAAACATGGAGAATGATTGCAGAAAATCATTCACGTAATCAGGGACTACCTCTTCTGTGAATCTGTAAACTCCAGCCTATGTCTGTTGGAAGGAAAATGTTTGCAAGGCGCTTTCTTGGTTCCTTATCTTCCTCCATGCTATTGAATCGGTGTCCCCATTCAGAGACCACTCACGGAGATTGTTGAGTAATAGTATTTATAAGTGCAGCCAGCTTAGAAACCACTCAGTTTTTTCAAAACCTATGTCCGGGATGATTTGGTTTTTGTTTGTTTCTCCCCAAACAAACAAGCAAACGCTACACAAAAACAAAACTCACAGACACAGTTTTAAAAGCGATTTGAAAAGAACGGGGACTTCATTTTAGTTGCCTTAACCCAAAGGGACACTCGATGTGTAAGGTATGAGTGTGTAACAACCTCAGTTTCCACTCTTCTGTTCTCTCTTGTTTTCCCTCCTTTCTCGTGAGACTAAAAATATAAGCATAAATGTTCTGACGCATTTGCTGTTGAAGATGCTGACACTTCAACAGCAAAGAACTGGTCCTAACTGTTTTTGAATAGTGTGCTGGGTTAGGAGAGGATTTGCATCCAGAGCAAATTAATTCCGTCTTTTAAGGAAAAAAAACTGCTTTCTCATTTCAAAGGAACCGCAATAAAGTTTCATGGGTGTTTTAAGCAATACTGTAATTAAAGCTCCTTATTTGTGCTTCTCAGAAGCCCTGCATTCGGTTAGTCTGCAGAACACGGCCAAATGTAGACGGCAATCCACTGTGCTCTGAGTGTTGGTTGCTCTGGTTTCTGTCAAAGTAATTAAATAAGGGATATTTGTGTCGGTCTACAGTGATACTAAGTACACTCAGCCACCTGGCTTTTGTTCTGGTACTCCATGAGCTCCATAAACTGGTGGATTAGTAATTGTGTTCTTCCAGCAAGTGCTAAATGATTTACCGATTGTCACGAGCACTTCGGCACAAATACATGGCATTCAAATAGAGTTGGAGACGAGAGTCCTGACCCGTGCGTGCATGTCTATGGTGACAGTCCGAACCACAGAGCGCCACACCCTTCTCCTCTGAACTTAAGACTGTCTCCTCTTCTCTTAACTGACCAACCTCCTTCCGCAGTTGTCCAAATCAACTTTTTCTCCACCCTATAGCTAGAGTAAGGATGAACCGGGAGCGGCGTAGATGATTGGGAGACCTATTTAGAAAGTAGAGTATAGGGGGGCCGGAAACTGAATAGGATGTCTGTGCAACATATTGCTTGCAGAAAAGTTTTTAAACTGCAGAGAAGGTATAAACGTCATAGTATGGTGTGGGAGATCATGACATGAGTGCAGAAATGTTCTGGAGAAACACACTGGCAGAAACCTAGACGCGTTGTCTGCTGGGATCTGACGTATTTGAACAGGAGCACCCGCAAAAGAAAGACTTGGAAATAGATTTGAATAGGAGTGGGGAAAGCCGAAGAAAATAGAAGGAAGAAGCTGAAGAAGTCCCTAAGGTTTTTGAATGCATACGTGAATGAAATAGTGAATGGCAGTGCTTGTGATATTGGGAGAACCCCAGGGCCAGACTGGATCCTAACCCAAGGTCTTAAAGGGTCTTATAAAACTAATTAATTAATTAATTACATCATGACTCTCATGCAAATACAAAATGAGCAGGTGTCAAACAGTCTAGTGAACTCATTAATTAATGAGGGGACCCGTAAGATGTCAAGCCGGTTCAAATGAGTGCCCCAAAAAAGCAGACACATGTAGCAGTCATTAGGACTGCGGAAATGAGCCTGCTTAGTAGATGCATAGCATGCACCTTCTAAAGAAAAATCAATTGTGCTTGATAAGACGAAATTCATTTGCATGTCTAGCAACAAGAATAATTTGCATTTCTACCATGAATTCACATCTTACAAAATGGTAAAGCACAGGGACAATGCAAAGTATAGAGACACTTAAAGAATCAGAAAGATGTATTACCCAATACCTAATTTTCCCCTGAAGGTAGCCAGTAGCCTTTTTTATCCTTTTTAAAGTATTTAATATTTTTCCACACAAAGATAACTTAGGACAACCACATGGCGATATCAAGTAACCACCTAGATGCGAGTCTACTTCCTTCTTCTCATGTAACTCCTCCTCGAGGATTGAGTAAAACTTCTCTACAGAGAAGGTATAAACGGGACCCTTTTTTTATTCTAATCTTAAACAATTGGTAAGCCACTTGCTACATTTTCATCAAAAGGGAACCACTTCTCTGAACTTTCTCCTTTACAAAACAAAGACAAAATTATTCCTACTGAAAACAGAAAGAAAATATCACACCACCCTGCACCTTCATAGTTTGCTTTTCCAGGCCCAACCAAAACTTGTATCTGGTCCAACTACCTTTCAAAAGATGGAGCATGCGTCTTTCTGAATTGTTTACTCTGAAATGAAACAAAGCGAAAAAGTACTGTGGCGAGAAACATTCATCAATTGGAAAGGACTTGAGGTTCAGAAAAGGGACAACGCTGGATGAAAGATTTGAGAGATGCTTTGCAGCATTTGATTTGTGTTAGAGGCCATTCCCATTTAGATGGCCTCAAATACTGAACCCGGTATATATTTGTTCTTTATTTGTTTTAAAACCTACCCTTTGTTTTTGGGTTTTTTTTTTCTCTACCGTGGGCAGAAAGGAATTTATCGAGTGGATTAACTTTGGGGATGTGGGGTGCTAACTTTGCAACACACAGGTTTTCTTGGAATAGAAGCAGTGTTGGAAACTACTCAGAGGGGTCAATCCCACTTCTATACACTAGACTCTTAGACATCCTTATAGCTACCAAGTTATACCATCCTAAAGGGACCAAATTCAACATAGCATTGGCAACATAAAGACAAATTCTAGTGTCTTTCTTGGTACTGGAAAATATTTCCAAACTACGGAAGTGGTTTGGTCTTCACTGTCCCATTTTCAAATCGGAGAAAACACGCCTACTTCAGCTTAACACATATTTTATCATCTCAAGTGGGTCATCATTTACACTGCGTTGGGATGCACCTGATTGAATAAATTAAAGACAGGTTAAGTACAGCGGCTTGCATTGATCAGTTCTCTCAGAGCAAGGGAGAGTCTGTTGATTTATGGCAGCTCTCTTGTTTCACTTTCCTTACCTCTTTTCTTTTCTTGCTTTCTTGTTTCACTTTCTGATATAGATATAGATAAGTGTGGGTATAGGTATTGATATAGATACCGAGATACGGATATAGATACGAGACTTGACATCCAATTACCATTAAGTGACTAGATCAGCTTTGGAGATATTTTGGAGATATTTGGAGATACGTCTGGAGAAATAATATGGCTGTCTTTTATTTTTCTGTAGGTAGAAGTTTCCTTTTTTTAATTTTTTTAACGTTTTTTATTTATTTTTGAGACAGAGAGAGACAGAGCATGAACGGGGGAGGGGCAGAGAGAGAGGGTGACACAGAATCGGAATCAAGCTCCAGGCTCTGAACCATCAGCCCAGAGCCGACGCGGGGCTCGAACTCACGGACCGCGAGATCGTGACCTGAGCTGAAGTCAGACGCTCAACCGACTGAGCCACCCAGGCGCCCCAGAAGTTTCATTTCTCAGATTAAATTGACACTAAGTTTTGGGCCACAATCTGACACGTGCCTCAGGATGGTGATGACAACATTCTCCTGCCCAAATTGCAAGCTGTTCTTTTCATGTACACTTCTCCAAGTTTCTAAATGGATTCTCTATTTTCAATTAGCCCATCTAAAATTCCCAAAAGACTTATTTTACTTCTTTCATTCTTTTTGGAAGGCCGATGCTATAAATTCGTGTTTTTGCATAAATCTAGATACAAATGGCACATGTATGCACAATGTATTCTCTTTGCTCATTTGAGGGAACTGCCACTCTGGCTAGTCACACCTGTACACTCGTACCTGGATACGCCCCCTAGAGGTTGTCAGTTAAGCACACCTATAAATGTGCAGTGGTTGTGAGGGGGAGTTTTTTGTTTTTGGGTTTTTTTTCCTTATGAGATTTCTTTATCTTGCAGACATAAAACCAATTAAAGATACAGTGTCTTCATGTCCTAAACTAAGCTTTTGTTATATGAGAGGGGTAAAATACAATAGGAGGTTATTTATTTGTTTATCTTCTAAGATGAAAACATTGACACATAAATTAGAGTTCACAAGGCATAAAGAGTTAGAAAGCCATGGGATGTACACACCCAAGATTAGGTAAACAGGACAAAGGCCCCCAGTATAGGACAAAAGCATAGGAATAGGGAAGCTCAGGATGAAAGCATCCAAGATTAGGTAAACAAGATTAGGTATTCAGGGCAGAAGAGCCCCCAACTTAGGACAATAGCAGAAAGCTGCTTTCACAGGAAGGAAGGACCAAAATAGGTAAACAGGTAAACAGGGCTGTCTACTGCAGCAGGGCGAAGTTGCCCAAAGCGGAGCTAATTAGCAAAAGTAAGGTGCCTTGTTGATTCTGAGGTAGCATGCTCTGTCTCGTCCCCTAGGCCAGTAGGTAAACAGAGGTGGCGCCTCATGCCTGCCTTAAACAACCATCTGCCCTGCTCCAGGATTTTGTTTTGTACTGACCCAAACCCCTAACACCGCATATCTTCAAAACCCCTTTTCCCCCACGCCCATGAGTTAATGTTCACGGTTTCATTGTCTCTTTGTGCATGTCCATCACGCTTGCAAGCCTTATGATCCTAATAAAAACAGAGCAAGGACCCTTACTCAGGGCTCTTGTCCCCTCCCGGACATTAACCTCTCTTGCATTTCAATCCTGCATCCACTCTCTTGCTAGACAAGAGAGAATTCCAGACCCAGAGTCTACGACAGTTTTGTCATCCGTTGAGTTTTTCACTTTCTTCTATATGTGTGTATATATAGAAATATTTTTGCCATTTCTAACTCCTATCTCCTTTCTCTCCATTACACCTAAAGTACATTTTTGTAGTTCTGAGAGGCACTCCAAAGACACAAGATATATTTTGACTAAGAGAGAGTCCGATATTAGAAGAGTCCTGACCTGGGGATGCCTGACTGGCTCAGTTGGTTAAGCCTCTGACTTCCACTCTTAGGTCATGATCTCACAGTCTGTGAGTTTGAGCTCTAGGTTGGGCTCTGTGCTGACAGCTCAGAGCTTGGAGCCTGCTTCAGATTCTGTGTCTCCCTCTCTCTCTCTCTGTCCCCCCCCACTCATGCTCTGTCTCTCCCTCTCTCCAAAATAATAAACATTTAAAAAGAAGGAGTGTTGACCTGTTGTGGTTACCCCACAGAGGTGAATGGAGAACCTGCCACCCCAGTTGTTTTGGCTCGTTGAGGCAGATCATGCCACAAATGCATGAAGATTTATTATACGTATGAGGAAGCTTTCTGAGGAGACAAGGACTGGCTTCTAAGCAGGTCAGAGAATGTCTTACAAGAGCCATGAGGAGATAAACTTTAGTGTGTGTGTGTGTGTGTGTGTGTGTGTGTGTGTGTGGTTAGGCATTGGTATTGAGGTGAGGATTCCCATGTGCGGACTAGGACTTATGAAGTTTGAAATTCCTACTATTGCCAAAAGGGGGAGGTCCTGGGCTTTCTGATTGGCTTGTCCAGAAGTGGGGCAAGAGGACTGGAGACAGAAGTGGAGATTGAAAGCCATTGACTCAAAGATCCAAAAGGAAAGTTAGATTCTTTATTATGTATGCCAACTTTCTACGATACTGGTCAAATATATGATAACTCACCTCTGAAACCAAGGATCATCTACATTAAAACAAGCAAAGAAACTATTTTGACAATTTAATTCTAATGGGAACTTTGAGTTATTCTCAAAAACCTAGAAAAGTCTTTAAAAATGTTTTATATATACCAGCCCTTGTTCTTAAGGTCAAAGTATGTCATGCTTCTAGAATTAAACATTATATAAAGGGACACATGGCTGGGTCAGTCAGTAAAGCATGCAACTCTTGATCTTGGTGTCGTGAGTTCAAGCCCTATGTTGGGTGTAGAGCTTACTTAAAAATAATAATAATAATAAAAGATTAAATATGATATGAATTCTCATTTGTGGACAATGTAAGAAGGTGTGAGAGGATGCAACCTCACAATAAATTCAACTTAAAAACTTCTGATTTGAGTATGCCAATTTAAGTATATTACTCCTCAAATATAAGTATCAGCCAGATGTAGTAGAAATAATACTACATTTAGAATAGATTTTAAAACTTTGTTGCATGCGTAACAGGTGAGTGAAACTGAGGAAGATCCTTTCCATTCCCCTGATTGTGAAAAAGTTACTGTCAATTCAGTTATAACAGGACATATGTGTTCCTAAAAATCACTGCGCTATACAAAATTGGCCAATAAAAACCACAGGTTTTATGGCGAAAATGGAACACATATTCAAAAATTTCATCAGTTAGGCACTTAAAAATAGGCATAAAAATCATAAAAAAATATAGCACAATTTTACACTCACTAAATAGTTAAAAAATACATATATGCCTTACTGTAGATGGCACTTCACCTTGAAAAAGACCTGAAGTTTGCTTGTGGTAGTTGTCATTGGAAGGGTTGCAGCTTGTTAGTTATTCTGTAATGGTGGAGGAAGGAGGGTTATCTGAAATTGGAAGGAAAGTTTAAACCATCAGAGGTAAATGATAGATGTTTGAGGTTTGTGCGGAATGCAGTGCATGTACCCCTAAGGGGCAGGGTTCTGCATTTACTTACTGTTTCTCCATTGAAATCCTACACAAACAAACAAATTCGCATCATGCCCAAATCGTTCCCTTTGTTGCATTGAAACATATTCACATTTTGAACCTAAGCATATTGCAGATCTGATTACACTAACATCTGCCCTATCTTGGTTTTTGATGGTTGAGAACACAGGTCTTATACCCAGACCAACAGGGTCCAGACTTCTATTCTCACTTCTGTGCTGTATGATCTGGGACACAATATGGAAGATCTAAGTGTCAGACTCCTCATCTGTAAAACGGAGCTAATATTCTTTCTAGCAAATAATTGTTTTGTATGGATTAAATGCTAAATGCATGGAGACGATTCTGCACTGGCTAAGAGTTCAAAAAACTTACTTATCTAAATTATCTTTAATAAATGAGGAAATGCCTTGATAAAAATATTTTGTGAACTGAAAGGCCATATATACTTGGAATAATTTGTTTCTGTACTAAGTTGAACAATGTATCTGGATTGCCAATATTTGGTCATTTTTCTTCATCAAACATAGTGATTTCATGAGTTCTTCCTAATATTTCTGGTGTGTTTTGCTAATACAATACTTACCTATAAGTGATAACAACTTTAGAATTATATAACATTAGCTGAAAATTAAAGAAGTGAAAAATGTGTTTAATATGGTATGTAGAATAAACCAGTAACTTTAATTCATGGTTCAGTCAACTAAATCTGGATTACATAAACCACTTTCAAAACTCACATTCTGATCCTGCATTTGAACTTCTTCCCGTACTAAGGCGTTGAGAATATGGATTAACATGGAAATTTTCTCCATAAAGGACAGTTTGAAGTGTTCTATTGAAAAATGTACAAGAAGGTAAATTAAAGATTAATGGTAGTTTTCCTCCCTTTGGAGAAATTGAATTGGCTATAAACAAAGACTCAGTGAGGCCTTTGGCACAAAGTGATCTCGGAAACCTGGGAGGCATATTGTTAGTTGGGACTTTTGAGGTTTGAATACAGATGTTGTTTCATATTTTATTGTCTTTTTTCACCCTCTTCTGTTAATCAGTTTTTTTAAAGCTTAGTCAATTAAATTATTCAGCATTTTATGGATAGAAGCCCAATTTGTGTAGCTCCAGTGAGCTGCATTTGGTGTAGCGTTATGGAAATCTGAATATGGTAGAAACATTTTTAGCCTCAACCAGAAAATTGTCCAGGAACATTGATCCTCAATTTTGTATTTTGATTAATAGCAGAGGAGCTGGGTCAGATTGTTAACATTGTTTGCTGTCTTTATCTTGCCTCCTTGCAATAAAATACCTGAGCGATGGAAAAGAAGGAATTAGCATATTTCAAAGACACCAAAACAAGAACAAATTTCAGTGGGTTTCCAAAGCTTACCGTGCTTTCTAAAAGGAAGTATTCAAACTGTTATTCTTATAAACTAGATAGAGTCTGCTATTATACCATTGACTTTTAAATGACAGTATTATTTACAAAGCAGATATTTAATCATTTTGCTATTTTGTGGTATATTTAGAGAGAAAGTTTATTTATAAGAACTATAAAGCTGATAAAATACTATATTAACACTATTTTGATATTAATTTTAATAGTCATACGCAGATAGTTATATGTTACGGCCGGTGAAAGTATTTCAGAAGACATACCCATTATAATAAAGCCCCTAAAGCCATCATTTTGAAATTATAAAAGTGGAAAATTGTTGTGAAACATTTAAAAACTGTTAAAATTTTTTTTTAATTAAGATTGAAAAAATTAAAACAAATGTCTAACAATGTTAAACTACACTTTATAGATTGCTAGGCTGCATTCATTTTAAGGTGTTTGATAATGACCCATGGCTTTCTGATAAGTTTTATTGTAAGCAAGTTTGTTATGCATGAAAATTAATCAGAATTAAATCAATATGTTGAGCTAACAGATTTTAACTCCAAGAGAGGTCATATTCTTTGCATCTGTCAATTCCTTGAAACAGGACAACTATATTTCGAATAGACAGCAATCCAAACCAAATCTCAATACTTTTGTTTTCAGGCAAAAACTAACCAAGCAAACAAAAACACAAACATGTAAAACAAATAAAGTTCTTAATGCTTACACTTAGGAAAAAAATATGATAGTTTAGATTTTATTTAACAGTTTAAATGGCCATAACATTTTTCAGTTAATAAAATTATAGTTGAAATCCTAAGCATCTACTTGATTCTTCTGAGTAGATTACAATGGGGGCAGGTGGGGGAGAAAGAGAGAAAGAATGAATGGGGGAAGCAAGAAAAAGAAACCACTCTAAGCTTCTTGCAGGTATTGGGGAACCGTCTCTGTGATGAGTGACAGAGGGTACCAATTTTCACACCTTCCTTCTCCTAGGGAAGTGGAAAGCTGTTTTGCTGCCATTTCCCAAGGTAACCTAAAGGGAAATTTCAGGCTCACTGGTATATTTCTGGTAGCAGATAGTTCCCCCAAGGGCACTCTGAATTATCTTCTATTGTGTTACATAAGATGCAGGACCTTTAGGGTGCTGGGCAGGATGAGAAATGACTCTCTGGCATTGTGACATAGATACTAGAGAGAAAGTAAGGACAAGGATCCATTTCTACTGCCATTCTGAGACCCTGTATTAATAATATATCTTCTGAACAGCAGGATAGTATACTTCTGTACATCTGGCATTTATTGAGTATATAGTGAAACTGAGATTAAGTTCTTGTGAATCTATTATAATTTAATAATATATAATATAACATAATATATTTTATATATGTTAATATAACATAAAGACTATATATATATATATATATAGGCACTCAACAGAAAGAGAACGTGAAAAGAAGGCACTATCCCTTAGTAAAGAAGGAATTCTCATTTCAATTTTGAAAGTGACAAATATTATTCCTGCTATACAGATGATAAAACTGAATTTCAGGATAATTTGTCTTATTATTTTTTATTTATTTTCATCACAATTTTCCTTAAGCTAGGTAATTTGCTCAGACAAGGAAACTTCCTCTGAGAGCATTATGACACAAATGTGTCTGAGCAAAACGTGTACCATTCCTCATCTATGAACTTAAAGTACCCAGAAAATATTTCGAGTCCCAAATCATAAAAAAGCAAAGGTTAGAACATGTCAGTATCACATTAATTTCATAGCACCCAGTTTCCTATAAAGCTCAATCTTTATTCATTGTTCTAAAACCTTAATTCTCACTGAAAAAAAAATTCAATGTTTTTGAGACAAATAACTTCATGTTCCTGGAAATGAAGGGATTATACTTGATACCTACATGATAATTTTGTGCAGAATCCTATGTCCACCAATATACATAGACACTAAAAATTAAAATGGACACAAATTCAGATAGCAAAGCATATTTAATTCTTTAAGAGCACAAAACCACTATTTGGCCTTTAGCTGGTGGTGACTGAGTTACAACAACTGCTTCAATTAACACAAAAGAAAATCTAATTAATTCACTTGAATGCATGGACAACAGGATGAGATTCATCTGCTTTTGATCCTCTAGCAACTCACAAGTTACTAATATAGAAATAATTTATACATATCCTGAAAGGAAAACTTTAAAGACTCTGAGGAAACCAAGAACAGATTTTTACTAAGATTCTGTTTGATAAATTATTCACTAGAGTAATATCAGTACAAACCCAACAGAGGATTGCAGAGTTCATTTTCAACATCTGGGTCTAAAATACATGTACACACATACCCAATCATTTGCAAACATAAAGCAGACCATGTCAAATACTTGGCCAAATGAAACAAATTTGGAGAATAAAAGAGAGAGAGAAAAAAAAAGGAAAGTGTGGATTTAAAAGATGTTGGCGATGCGTAAGTTGACTAGCCTGAATTACAAGTACGGTGAAAAACTACACCATGTGACTGTCTTCGTCATTACTGAACGATCTTTTTGCTCAAGAAAGGAGTGGCTTTTGCAAACATTTTTGTTTCTTCTGAGGCTTACTACAAATATAGTGATTCCAGTAGTTCCAGCCTTCTGCTAGAGCCCATGACCTTGTACAGGAGCATGTCAATGCCATCCATTTGCTACATATGCCTATTCTCTCCCCCAACAAATGCCTCAGTAGAGAATGGTAGTAGCTAGATAGCAAACGTTACCCTTGTCCCCGGAGAACCAAACAACTGATGTGATAGTTTTAGGACGGACACCTCTGACCTTTTTCTATAATATATGAAGAACCAGAAGTCAGAGAAATCAAAACTCCTGTACTCTATGAATTACTAATCTTTTGTGTTCAGCTCTCCAACTGATTGTCTATCAAGCATAACATCAGCTTCAGCTGTAAAACTGGATGTCATTTCCTTCTGAATCCTTATCTCATTCTTCACCCTACCTCACCCACCTATCTCTATGTGCAAAAGTCCAAGGTGACTTCCAGAGACCTAAAGTCTTCAAATGCCAACTCAAGATTTTTTTAACTTAATTATCCATCCAAGAAAAAGGAAAATCAAACTCACTTCATATAATTTCCAATCTACTTTTCTCTTCCATTTTTTTCCTTTCCTTTTTTTTCTTTCTCTTTAGGCCATATGATTTAAATATTTTTCCTAAAAAAAACAAAAAATAGCCTAATGTCAAAATCTCCCCAGTTTGCAAACTGCCCAAAAGGAAAACAAAATAGAACTACCTAAAACTTCTTTAGCTCTATATCTTTTCCAACTTGTTTCTATTCATCATCGCAGAGCTAGTAAAGTTTGTGAGTATATATGAGAGAATCAGCATAAATTGAACCCTAGCGTAATTCTATTTTGTTTCTATTCAGCAAACCTTCCTCCAGTACGTACTTTATGCAAGCATATTGCCAAGATATAGGGATGATTCTTGCTCCTCAGGATTTCAGAAACTAATGTGAGAAAGTGGCACATGAAATCGAACCTCAAAACAAAATGTCACATACTTTATTTGAAATTTTCAGAAAATGTCGGTATGTCTGCAGATTCCGATAGTAAGAAATATTGATCTTTGTGGTTCTTCCTGTTGAATAACATGTTACAGAAGACAGACACACTCCACAGGTTCATAGACACTTATAATCTTAATTTTCTAGGAAATGTGAAAAGTCTGAAAATGCCTTTTGTTATCAATATTATTGATCTTCGAATAAACTGATTTAACTGAATTCAGTGGTAATGGATTAAAGTTGATACATTTCTGTACTTTAAAACTGAGTCATCAATGAACCTTTTTTTATTCTTTCATGAAGAACCTTCGTTATTCACTCAATAACCATGAAAATGGAGTGATCTGACGGACAGGTGCGACTTGTTTGTTTTTATATTATTCTAGATGCCTTCGCAATATGATCCACTCTAATAACATTGACTTCTTTCCTAAGTTCCACATTACATGATTGAGATGAAAGCAGACATATGCTTATTTCCCTAAACATGAACTATCACTTGTATCGATTCAAAGTTATTGAATGGTAATGCAGAATATCATGATATTTTAGAGCATCTAAAACACACATTTAGCCTTTTTTTTTCCAGTAGGAAAGGTAGAGAGGTCCAAGCAGAAAATATGGGTGAAATAAATTAAATGTATTGTGTATTGCATGTTATAAACATACTTAATATATTTATAATACTTAAATATTAAGCATATCTATAATAATTGTTTTAAATATACAAAATATAATGAAAATATATTATATACTTTACTACAAATATTTTAATATCTACCATCATGATTTTACAATTTAAAAATAGTACCAGAGTCAAATTTTTTACAGGATAACCTATATGCAATGCTAAACAACTTTCTAGTAAATCTTTTTTTTTCTAGTATTTCCAACTTTATGATAAAAATGCATAAATATAAATCTGATAGAAAAATATGTTCACTTATGTAACACTGAGGTCTTCCCTAAAATTAAGTAAAATAATCAGAGTGATGGGTCACTATTTAGAAAGCAACATTCCCATTCTCGTTTTTGTACAATTATGCATACGTAAATTTGTGACCATCTTCCTGTTAATATTTGACCACAATGGCCACATAACAATATCTAAAGGTTACTTTTTACATAAATGGATTTTAATAGATTTTCCAAACCA
Organism: Panthera uncia; assembly: GCF_023721935.1. NCBI lineage: Eukaryota > Metazoa > Chordata > Mammalia > Carnivora > Felidae > Panthera > Panthera uncia. Next base: position 41,963,350 of record NW_026057584.1, read on the forward strand.
AAATAGTCTCTATGTGTCAGAGCTACAGTAAATTAATTACACCTTGAAAGTAAGCAGCAGGAAGAAAATGACAAGTGTTTGCTGAATTTGATAGCTGAGCTTCACTGAGCATGCTCAACCATGAATTAGAATAAGAGAAAAATTAAATAAAATTGATAAGGGTTTCAGACAGAAAATATCGGAAAATATAGGAAAGAGATTACTATAGGATGATTGACAATATGGTTAAGAAATGGAATTTGACTCCTCCTGTAACAAAAACAAGTAAATCCATCAGAGAAAAAAAAATCAAAACACGTTTATTTATTTTTGAGAGAGAGAGAATACAAGCCAGGGAAGGGCAGAGAGAAAGGGGGATGGGCCGGAGGATACAAGGCGGGCTCTGCGTTGACAGCAGAGAGCCCTGTGTGATGCAAAGCTTGAACTCACCAACCATGAGATCATGACCAGAGCGAAGTCAGATGCTTAAATGGCTGAGCCACCCAGGCGCCCCAAAACAGATTTGTTTCAATATGCAGGAGCCCAGGTTTAGAAAAGCAAGTCAAGAAGGAAAAAAGAAACGAATGGGATAGCTAGTCATAGCAAACACAACGTAACATGGAGACAAAAAATAATACCCAAATGTATGCCCCAAATCAAAACTTTTGCTCTATTTCCTCAGCTATCTTATTTGTATTCCCTGAACTACCTCACCAATTTTGTTCAGGTATTCCCCAAGTGTTTTTCTGTCCTGTTTGGTCCAATAATTCCTGATGTATGTTCTTGTAGTAGGTCTTGAAAGCAAGAGAGGGCAATCCTGATCACGTAAGCCATGTGTAAAGCTACCATGCACTGTCTTGTCACATTCCATAGCCTCAGCAAATCACGTACTAATTCCAAAGTCAATGAGTCAAAGAAGTGTACTTTACCCCAAGGTGGAGAGGGACAGGATGATAAATTGTTGAACAATAATAGAATGTATCACATTAGGAATTATTGTTCCAGTTATACAGATAATTGAACCAAGACTTGGAAAGATTAAGCAGTTTGGTTAATGTTTCACAATTAGAAAACAACAAAGCTAGGATTCAAGCACATTGCTATCTGATTCCAGCACTTAGAGTCTTAATTATAGGGTAATTATGATACTCCGATCCTCTTTCGATTGTATGAATATAACACAAAAAAGAAACACACACACACACACACACACCCATAGTCTCTAGTTTTTATTGAATAGTATTGTCTCATAATTCCAGCCAATGGTATTCAATGTTTCTAGCACCATCTGTAAACTGCTGCTTGTTTTGAAATAAATGTAAACTATAACCAACAGAAACACTATTATGGGGGCGCCTGGGTGGTTCAGTCACTTAAGCATCTGACTTCTGCTCAGGTTATGATCTAGCAGTCCATGAGTTCCAGCCCCATGTTGGGCTCTGTGCTGACAGCTTAGAGCCTGGAGCCTGCTTCGATTCAATGTGTGTGTCTCCCTCTCCCCCTTCCCTGCTCACACTCTGTATCTCTCTCTCCATAAAAAATAAATAAACATTAAAAAATTTTTAAAAAGAAACTTACTATTATGTGTCATTACTATTTTTTAATTCTCTGTAAGAGAATATTGCCCTAAATATTGTCAGCCTGAAATTACCAGTAGAGCCCTTAACGTACATATTTTTCGAGGAATCTGCCTTTTTGGATTTTGTATCCTAAGACCACATAGAGACAAAATTTTTCACATTTATTGAAAAGACATAGTATGCACAAGATAAAAATTGAGAATATAATTTAAAACAATTCAGTAACTGTATAAAAGGAGGAGTTAAAATTTACTATGTAATAATAGCACTTAGTTAATGAAAAACTGAAGGATAAAACAAACAACAGATTGCTTAAGTACAGCCACGAACTCACATATTTATGTTGCTCTTAATGGTGCAGGGACAGTTCAATTAAACTTAATGGAAACAGCACTGAAGTAGATATCACAGATTTGGTCTCTGTTTTGTTACTAACAAACTTGAGTAACCTGGGCTCAGTAACTCCCCTCTCCAAGTTGTAGAGTTAGATTATCTATATATTTTCTTTCGGTAACAAATATTTTTGCACAAGGAATTCATTAGCGAAAAGCTAGGAATTGAGAGGGGGGGAGGAGATTGTTAAAATAACATTACCAACTAGAATTGAGTATGATGGAGATAATACAAAGCAGTGAGACGCACGTATCTACCTCCTACCACATACTCGAGTTGAGTGAAAGATGTGCACATGCTAGCGGACGAAGGAGAAGGAGGGAGTTAGCACCAAAATGTTATCTTTCCGGAAATGCAATCAGATTTTATAATAACCTCTTTAGGGACATGAAAGAATGTTAGGCATGAAGAATGAAAAGAATCAGAAGCCTGCATTAGATGCATGCTATGCGGTCAAGCGCTTAATTAAAGGACTTGCCAAGAATCTTTGAACCATGTATTTTTCCTATTTCAAAAATCACTTTAGGGTTTTTCCCTGGCTCTTACTTGTTGGTCTCTTTAGATAATGTCTCTTCTAGGCAAACGTATTTTTTGAATATCAAATGAAACCTTGACCCATATAAAGAAATTTAAATGACTTCTTAACTAGGTATACTTTATTCTACTTGGGCATTTAAAACAGTTAAACCAATGTTATTTTGGTTATTGGTCAACATTAACATTATACTCAAAAAGTGATGCTGATGATGGGGAGATCATCTCCATCATGAAACAAATCTTACCATTTTGACAAAATCTAATGTCAAAACAAAGGTTTTAAGTTAGCTTTAGTTAGTTTCCTCTCTTGACATACATATGCATGTAAAATAACACTGCACTTTGTCTTTCACGGCTCTCATTTGCCACCTAATATTGAGGAAATTCCTTTTGTTCCCACAACATTTTAGGGTGATTTAATAAGCGGTCATGTAACTAAATTATTATACTGCGTGATACTGCTTGACAAGCAGTTTGTCTAAATGAAGATGGCCTAACATTAAAGGATATTTCTTTTCGGTTTATATTTGTTCATCAGCTTAAATGGGAAGCATCCTAAAGTTATAAAAAAAAAACAATTAAAAACTACTCTGCTGCCCTATAATCTGCGTATCTCTTTTGTTGGTTTGCCCAGTGATGTAATTTATCTTTTGAGGTATTTTTAAATTTTCATAATAAAATCTCCTTCATCCACAAGTGCACATTTTTTATTCTTCCCCACATGCATAGCTTTTAGGCCAAATTCAGTTGTCAGGGCCTGTTAATCAATATTATAAAAGTTTTATTTGTAGGTAAACATTTCTAAGAGTCTAGTTTGCTATTATCTGCTATTATACATTGTTCTAACTAACAGAAACTTTCCAAAGTACTAGAGTTTCCCCCCACTTTGCTAGATGACATCCAATGATAATGGCCTTAACATGATGGGAAATTAATTGAGAAAGCATTTCTACCCTGCCATAATTTTATCATCCGTTCTATTGCTGCTATTAGCAGGAATCCATAACCCCATGGGTGTTTCAAGTGAACCTCTTTTAGCAGAGCTAACAGTCTGGAGGTCATACTGTTAGCTACTCCCATCAGCCGGGTGTCAAATCATTGTCAAAAAGAAATTACTGGTGTATTCATTTTTTTAGCTTCTAGCCTTGCGCTGTGGTATATGAGATGATTTGTAGAGAGCCATCGGGGGAAAAAAAGAACACTGGTAGTCATCGAAGGCTTCTTTCACGTCAGCGCTTAGTCGAGTCACTACAAATTAACTTGGATGTGCGAGACACTGCCTGCAATTGCATTCGCATTTTAGACAGGGTTAGAAAATCCTGGATTCTAATTCTTCTTGGACATAATTTCTTCCTAAATGAATGACACCACAGAGAAAATCAGTGCCACTTGCGATATGAAACATGATTGTTAAGAACGGGTACAGCGTTCCCTCATCATATTGAAAACATATAATTGCATCATTGCACAAACGGTAGGAAAGGAAGCTTACTGTATTAATGGCTCGTGTCCCCTGTTATCATTGGACTCTGTCCATAATGCGGTGGTTTCCACACATGCATTTTAGATATGCTAAATGTAATTTGGACACACACACACACACACACATGATAAATAAAATTCAGAAGGGAAAGATAATTCTATAAAATCTATTATTTGTATTCTGCTCCCCCCTCCACTCCCATATAGAACAAGCACTTAATCTCCAGTATATATTTACTATACCTGTTTTCACAAAAAAGCACTTCAGACTGTCAAGATTTTTTGATATACTTGTATATCATAGATATACACCATAGTTAAATGTTCCCAGGCTTGGAGTTTGTGTAAATTACCTGCAGATGATAGTTGATGTTTTCCTAATAATATTTTTTCAATGAGTTGGTATAGGGAGGGCCACTGTCTATCTTGTCTCCACTGGTATTTAAGTAAATGGAAACAATAACAGAAATATGACATATGATAATGGTGTATCAGAGGACTTTATGAACATCCTAAATCAACTGATCTTGGGGAAATAAAATACTGCTCTGACAAGCCCAGACATACTAAGTGTATGGTTACAGTTTCTGAAATCTCTCACACATACCTTCATGGCTTTACAAGTTTATTATAAGATGGCTGTGCCAGACTGCAGCGTCCTTCTTTCAAGTGGACTTTCTGAATCAATGGTAGTGTTGAACTCTTCAAAGTATGACACATAGGCTAGCATTTTTCTTATGAAGGCAAAGAGGGGAAATAAAAGTAACCAAAGTTTAATACTAAGGAATATATAGTAACACAGATATTACTTATTCCAGCTAAGAATTGGAGGCAATAATAGCCACAGTTGAGAAAATATTCTCTAGAATTTAAAAATAAATGTAAAGAATTGCATTTACACGCACTGAAAATAGTTTTCTAGAAAAGGGACATTGCCTTCTAAAGCCCTGATAATTGTCTCTTAACTTACGTATATCTGTCACTCATGAATTTGGCAAAAGTCATTTTGAACCTATTCATATTTCCATGAGTATGTCCTTCATGTCTCCTTCATTGCCCTCAATGTTTTCTGTCAAATATTAAATATATGATCATAAAAGGGAATTTGAAAACAAAGATGGCATACAGATAAGTAGTCAAAATGTGTTGCATTTTAAGCATTAGAGCAAAGTTAAATATGTGTCTAGACTTTTTAAAAGTGGAGTGTATGCTTTAAGTTTCAAATATAATATTTCCTATGTGATAAAATGGTTACTGATTTTATTTTTTTTTAATTTTTTTTTTAACATTTATTTATTTTTGAGACAGAGAGAGACAGAGCATGAACGGGGGAGGGGCAGAGAGAGAGGGAGACACAGAATCAGAAGCAGGCTCCAGGCTCCGAGCCATCAGCCCAGAGCCTGACGCGGGGCTCGAACTCACGGACCGCGAGATCGTGACCTGGCTGAAGTCGGACGCTTAACCGACTGAGCCACCCAGGCGCCCCAATGGTTACTGATTTTAATGAGAGCAACTTATCATTATAAAATTGTTTCAACCACGGAGAAACGAAAACAAGTTTCCAAAGAAAATACCTTTTTAAAAAATGTTTTAAGCGATTAAAATATTTTAGTTATTTTCTGATTAATTTTGAAATCACTGACAACTAAAATCATATCTAAATTGTTAAATATATGCAATCACTGATAAGAAGAAATTTTTTCTCTGTGCTTTAATCATAATGACTTCAGGACTCAGTGTATGAAAAATTAAAAATTTGTCCAGAGAGCAGTATAATAATGAAAACTATGGTTAAGTGACAGAACATTGGGCTATTGTATTGCTGGACAGTAATATTTAGTGTAAGTGTGAAAAATGTGAATACTTTCCAAGAGATTTCAAATACGTTACAAGGAAGGATATTCCAGAGGTATAAAACTAAGAAACATATTCTTTTGTGTTTTACTTTTAGAAATCCAGGAGATATTTTATTTAGGCTAAATAAATATCTGTATTAATTTGGGGTCATTAGAAGTGCTTACATTCACCAAAAATAATCACAAAAATTTGGCTTTAGATACAAATAAATTCCAACTCATCTATTAATTCTAACTAGAAATGTGTGGTTTGGTCTCATCTTGATTTTTGTCATACTCTAAAACATTGCTTCTTATGTATTACTCAAAAGCCTTGAAAAATATTGACTCCAAAATAATATGAATGTAACATTATTTTCTGTGCATTTATAACTCCACACACATGCAGATTCTTATCTATCTAAAAGGAGCATAAACTCTGAGCACCTAGGTGGCTCAGTTGGTTGAGAGTCTGATCAAAGGATCAAGTCCCACATGGGGTTCTGTGCTGAGCATGGAGACTGCTTAAGATTCTCTCTCTCCCTCTGCCCCTCTCCTGTATGTGCTTTCTTTCTGTTGAAAAGAAGAGAAGAGAAGAGGAGAGGAGAGGAGAGGAGAGGAGAGGAGAAGAGAAGAGAAGAGAAGAGAA